>NC_056736.1:344771807-344849307 GCF_019279795.1 Protopterus annectens
TGGCAACTCCTAACTGGGAAAAGCCGAAAGAAGAACAAAAAAAAAAATCATATATGAATTTTTCACTGTAACTGGTATGACTGGATCATATGAATACATATGACTGATGTGACGGTATAAAATTGTATTTGTAAGTGTTTTATATTTACTTGTCTTGAAGTTTTTGATGGATAACGACAAAAGTGCTCAACTGTTTATGAAACTTCAGTGGTCAATGGATGGACTGTTTGGCTCTTAATTTCACCAAGTGTCATTTAGCAAAGTAAAATTGATGTAAACCACTTCAAGTAAATCTAAAAGCCAGCACCCAAAAAAGAACACACACAGAAACTGCATGGTTGCTCAACAGCAGAGGAAAGTGCAAAATCCATTAGTAGTGAAAATAGTTTCAGCAATCTTACTGTGCACAAATGGCACCTAAACAAACTTTCACTGAGCTGCAAGGATCCCCAGCTTTAGAGAAATGTGTACCGTGAGGAGTTTAACTTTTCTGGATTGCTACTGGGGAATTATGGTTTCACTTTTCATACTGGTTCTGCAGAAAATGGATGACATCTCTAAAAGTAAAGCTCCAGGTAATGCCCGACTAACTCTGGATGGACTTTGATAAGTATTACAAGAGGGGACTGATGAACCCCTTCAATAAGTTGCTTGGTATTAAAGTACGAATTGGACAGCTCCCATGATCAAACAAACTTGCCCCAGTATTACTGTTTCTAAAACCAGTAAGTGATCCAGAATAACTACACAGAAACTGGGTCTATATTAGATCACCAAACGCTTAGGTAAGCGAATGGTGATTAATCGACCCCATGTAAGCGAAAGCTTACAAAACTGAACCGTCAGAACAGAGATTTTTTTTCCAAGGGAAAAAATCGTTGTTCCAAAAAAAAAAAAAAAAAAAAAAAAAATAAAAAGTAAGCACATTAAAACATGAGATTAAGTGGGGGGGGGGGGCTTTGCCCCCCCCCCGACATGGGTGCTATGGCCCCCACATCCCTCTACTTAAATATACTAACTCCGAGACCGCACTACAGTGCCGAAAATGACAAAGTACCGAAGTGGCCAAGCAAATTCTTTCCCAGAGGAAAGAATTTGCTTACATGCCGCTTCGATATTTTACAGTTTCGGTTTTGTCAGTGCGACCAAGACGCATTTGAAAACATGCGTCTTCGGTCTGCTGATAGGAACCCCAGAAACCTATATCCTTTAGTTCAGCAAAGCACAAAACTATGGCAAAACTCCTAGCCCACGCACTTGAACACAGCTTAAAGAACACCACATCCTCCAGAAGGGAAAATTTGTTAGAAAGGTTAAAAAGAAAATTTAGCCCAAACCTTGGTCACAACAGTCCTTCAGGCTCAGGATACACAACCATCACAAATTTAAACAAATAAAATTTTGATAAGCAGGTAAGTCCCACGAAACTGAGCTGCATGACTATTTCTGCTTTCCTAATGCTCACCATTCTTTTTCAAGGAGGACCACGTCAGTCATACAATGGGTGAATCTGTGAATACCTGGCTCTTTTTTAAAGGCCGACAGTGTGTCACAACCTACTTAATTTGGAGAGAGATTGTTCCAGAGAAGGGGTAGGTGCCTCATGACAAATCTATCCTTCCTTCAAAGTCATATTTATTTGTGGGAGTAGATTTAATTACAAACCTTTCGAGTCTATCCAATTACTTGATATGCTTAAATATATACATCCCAAAAGGGGAGCTGTACTCAAAGATGGGTCTAAGTGCAGCATACAAGGAGGTAATGAAATATCTAAAACATGCATCTTTAGCAATGAACTTTGTAAGGTATCTGTATTTCCTAAGCACTGCTGTAATGTGATGGTCAATGCAAGGGAACTGTCCACCCAGATCACTCAGAACATTTTAATTTTGAAGTGATGCGTTATCTGTGCTGCAAGAATGAGCTAGGAGGTACTTACCAAACGCTATGATTTTGCACTTTTTGGTGTTGACGTTGCGCTCATTTTTTGTAAACTAGCTACTGACAAGCACAAGCTCCTCCTGGAGTGCATGCATGTCAGAGGACGACTTCACGATGACTCCTAGCTTATCATCATCCATAATCTTTGTAAACCAGAGATCCTCATTTGACAACTGGGGATCAGAGACATAGATAATGAGCAGTAAAATGGCCCCAGAACGACTTCACTGGTCACCTTCATATTCTCAGAGGAAGCTCCCCGCGCTGGTCACCTTCATATTCTCAGAGGAAGCTCCTTCCACTAACACAGAGCGAGTCGCATCTCTAAACTAGCTGGCTCTCTACATTTAGAGTTATTTATTATTTTATATTTTATCTTATTAGTTACACTTACTATATAAATAATACAATAGTATATAATACTATAATATAATAAAATGTAATTTACATTTAGAGTTTTTTCAATTTGTTTATTATATTTATAAGCAGTATGATACTGAATGTTTTGGCACTATCAAGGTACACTGTGCAGACAGCTTGCAGCCTTAGTAACACTCTCAAAGAAATTTACAAGATTCATTAGGCAGGATCTACCCTTGACAAAGACAAACTGGTGGTCATATCTGATAACACTTTTGATATGTAGTTAATTATGTGTTTAATATGTTCCATAACTTTGCATACAAGACTTGTTAGGGCTGATGGGTTTCTAATTCCTGTGGTGGGGGCCACCTTTGTGGAGTGGCATTACAACAGCTGTGTGCCATTCATGTGGGTTAAATCCAGTTAATACATTAAGGCTAATGGGTTTAGGAGTGGGTCCACCAATGATTGCTTAGTGCTGTTAATTAGGCAACCTGGTATGACGTTAGATCCCACGGATAAGGTATTCTTTATTTTGGAGAGCACCTTCAGTACATGTTCTCTTGTCAGACTGATGGCATAATTCCATCTGGAATAGATGGGTATCGAAAATGGCTCAGGGACAAAATTGGCACTACATTTATTAGTCATTGTGTTAGCGACATCCGATGGATATGGCTAGTTGGCACCCTTGTGAATAAGCTTGGAGCAATATTGGCTATTATTTCTTCTTTTTTGTCATAACTATAGGAGGATTTGACAATGTTTGGCTTTTATGGCTACATTAAGTTCATGAGATGCTTTTATTTTTCATCTTTTCTAGTTTGATGCTCTCCTTAGTTCTGTGGTCATTTGTCTTGTTACATAGTTTTAACTTTTAACGCCACAATCTCACTAACTAATTTCACAATCTGCCATTCGAAAGGGAATTCCCAGTGGCTCAACTTGTCCTGTTGTTTTCTGTCTACACCAGCAGATGCTTTATGGTCTTTATCACCTCTCTCTTCTACTCTATGCCACTTATTCCAAAGAAAAGATCTTATTTCACTTTAATCTCTCACTTCCATTACTATAATGTGAACTTTAGGCAAATTTCCTATCCCATACTTACTCCATCAATCAATAAAAACCTTCAACTAAGCTCTCTAAAAACTAACTATGCTCGTTGATACTAACAAAAAAACTAAGCAAAACTTTACATTCCACTCCACTATAGAAACTGCAGCCATAGTGTGCGCTCAATCAGTGCCTGCAATGTGTCCCTCTTCTCCATGAGAGGCAAATGGGCCACACCCCTTCACTACTATCCTTCTCTCCCTACCTTGTTCCTGTCGTGTTGAGGCGGACAACTAAATTCCGGTCACCTGGCTCACCATCAGCGCTCCACCCTTCTTTGCTGTACAGGCAGGAATGTCTCAAAAAAAGAAACATGCTTGATTTAATCTGCACAACAAACATGGTATAGATTACACACAAGACAGCATGTAATGTTTGCTTCTACTGTGTCTTTGGACCACTCTGACAAGCTGCAACAGATGAGAAACAAAAATCAACACTTCTGTTATGGGAACAAAAATCTCTCACATCCTCTCTCCTGAAGGCTGAACTGCAGTAAGAAAAGAGTTCTATTGCCAAGCTAGACTATGACTTCACATCACAGCTGTAGCAACCAAATGCAACAGAACATCCCTTCAGACCCGCTCCAATAATTTGTTCATGTTTATGTATTGCCTTTTGCTTACAAAGAAAAGACCAAATATGCAAGAAGTTCAATTTTCAGAGGCGGCCCAAGGAAAAAAGCTCCACAAAATTTACAACATAAAAAACAATTTAACCATCCAGATTGCTGGCAAAACTAAATAAAAAAGTAAAACATTTCACATACAGTCATGGTTCATAGCATGCATAAAAGAGAAGTAAAACATTTTAACTTAAATAGCTGAAAATAATAAACATGTGAAGACATTTCACATACATTCATTTTGTCCTAATATGGTTCGATACCATAATTAGGAATGTTGAAGTGGAACAAGGCTACGGGTAGAGAGATTTAAATGTACAATTGTGTGAGATAAACAGGAGTAAATGTAAATGATACAAGTAGAACCGGGATGTCCAATAGCAGAAACAGGTTCATAAAAGTGAGAGGTGGAGATAATGTGGGAATAAGTAAGGAGATGAGAGACAGGGTAGACAGAAGTTGGGAAATAAAAGTTTTCAAAACTGAAATAGTGAAAGACGACTGCGGATTTACTACCCTAGCTCACATAAGAAAGCACCATTGCTTCCTCCTGAACAAGGCAAAATGGTTTTCAGTGCAGCAAAGGTTCAAACTACTTTTATGCTCATCAATCCATAAACTCCAACCAAATTCTTCTGACTAGCTGTCTTACACTACAAGTCCAACTACAAACTCAGAGTAATTACTGACTCTAGTCAGATATTACTCACTTAAAGAAAACTCTCCTCCACCAAACACAGCTTCGCAATACTTGCGCATTCATATAACCCTGGGAATCCTTACCAACATAGGATCATAGGAGGTTACTAGGCTAATGGCCGTAGGGCCCTTACAAGCCTAGCCAAGTTCTGCCCTTGTTTCCACGATCAGCACCTACTGCCCTTGTCCAAGAGAGACACAGGTGGAAACCTCGAGGTGAATTCACAATTACCCATCCAACTGTTCAGATTACGCTTAAAGAGGGCCAAAGTGGTGCTCTGCTTTACGTGAATTGGGAGTCTGTTTCACAGGTGTGGTAACCTCTGTGAGACAAATCTGTCCTCCCAGCAGGTTCTATTAATGTCACATACCAGATTAAGGTCTTTAGAGCAAGTAACCTGTACGCCACTGGAGTTAAGGATATGTAGCATTTCCAATAAAGTAGAGTCAGAGATTGCCTTATACACAAGGCAGAGATCGCCTCTGAGCAGTCTGTATGAAACAGAGTAAACTGACAGTGATTTTCCCTGATCCACATAGGACAGATGCTGAAGATCTTGAATTCTCCTTGTGGGAACCTTTGTGGTCTCTCTAATTGCTGCAGGTGCTTGGAAAGGTAAATACCAAAAGGGGCACTGTACTAAGTACTGGCCTGATGAGGGCCAACTCACTCATTTATTTACTTGCAACCTCCTGACCAGGTAGGTACTGTGGTCTACTGATCCTTTTCAGCCACAACTCTGGCTCAAAAAGGAATACAAATACAATGTATAAAATAGTAATAGCAAATACACAAGGAGTATATACATGAAGAGAAAAATTAACAGTTATACATTACGGTTCAAATTGGTGTGGTACAAAAATTTACTATTGCAATTGACTCTATAAATTATTTACATGTAGTAAATCAGAACTGAACATGTTCAAGGATATTAATGGATACAGGCTGATATTTGATGCAACATTACCAAGCTGTCAGCTTATTTAAACACAGTTGTATAAGTCAGGGAGAGTAGATCACATAAGAAGCATAGCAGTTAGAGTAGTAATAAGTGGCAAATGTAAGTGAGAGTTATCCTGTATCTTTAAAACATCTGCAAAGTCCTGGTGGAAGTGTTTCTTTAGTGAGGTTCATAAGTCAGTTAGTGTTTGTTGAGATAGGACTTCAGTAAGGAGATGATTCCAGGCTGAAGTACCTGATTTGCAGAAGGCTTTCTCTTCTACTGATGTCTGAAATCTGTTCTTGTCAGGGTAATGTCATTGTCACGGCTCTCTCTGGGACTATATGACTGTTTACCTATAGTAAGTAGGGATACAAATGGTGGAAAATGCCCTAGCACAGTAACTTTAAAGGTTAGTGTGGTGACAGCATTTATGGTTGAATTATGTATGTGTAACCAATGGCATCCTTTTAATAGGGCACAATGATGGGTTCCGTTATTGGGCAGAAGGGCAAATTTATAAATTCTGTTTTTGGCACTCCTGAGTTTTTGTACGTTGCTGCAACATCTATCACTTATGAGTGGAAGTATATAGTCTAACTTTGGAAAGAGAACATTTTTAACCAATGACTGATGTGTGCTATGAGAGAGGAAATAAAACAATTATTAATTGTAAGTTGGGCAAGTAACTTACTGACAATTGTTTCAGTGTGTGAAATGAAGAAAGGAGATGGGTTGAGAATATCACCAAAGTATTTCTGCATGCAGGTATTTGGATTATTATTGTTGTGTTTGTTTGTCTACAAGACAGAGTGGAGGAATTTTGGATACTTTTTGTTGAGTACTGAATACTAGTACATTTGATTTGCTAGGAATAATAATTATTAGTTGTCCAGGTGCACAGGAATGAGAATGTAAGTTTTAGGGATTGAAGTCCTAAGTGGATTTTAATGGAGTCTAGTAGTAAGATGTTATCAGCAAATATAATTACAACCGAATGCAAATGTCTATCTGTAACAGGAGCAAAGCACCCAGTATTGATCCTTGGGAACTCCATTTATTGTGTCTGGTGACGACACTGAATTGTCATAGAACACATGAAAGGTGATGTCTTACAGATAACTTATGAACTTATTGGACTGTATTTTATCAAAGTTAAGTTTGTGAAGTTTATTGAGAAGCAGAGAGCAGTTCACTGTTTCAAAGGCTCTAGTCATGTCTCTGAATAAACCTGTAGTGATTAGGCCTTCATCCATGTTGCTATAAATTTTATTATGCAGTCATAGTAATGAAGCCATTTCTAAAGTCATGCTGTTGGTCACGTAGCAGATCATAAGAATTAATGTGATGAAGTTAACTGTTTATACAGTTGTTTTTCGAACAAATTGCTGTTTGGGCAAACATGTGACAAAGGTCTACAGTCTGCAATCTTTTAGGAAAGGAACTTTAGGAAGAGGATTATGGCATGTTTAAATGAGGAAGAGTCTATGCCTGAAGTTAGCGAGAGGTTGAAGACAAAAGCTGGGGGGTTGTCAGACTGGTTTGTCACCAAATTTTGGAAGGACAGGTGTAACTTGCTGAATACAGCTCCAAAGGTGGGGGTCAAAGTTTTGAAGTTGTTATAAAATTTCTTTAATTGGTATCTCACTGAAATGGAAAATGGCATTATATTCAGCAAGGTTATATAGCTGGGAGGGTGTACAGTCATTGCCATAGTGTTGTTGTGTTGAGGAACATGTAGAAAGTTTATGGACTGCTTCAAGTAACAAATGTTTGTATGTAGCAAGAGAGAATGTATTACTGGAACTAACATTTGTTGTCATAATGGGGTTTCTAGAGTCAGTTACCTGGGATGGTTAGTTGTTTGATAAATTTCCAGAACTGCCCAGGGGAGGTTATGAGTTTCTTGCTTTCTTTAAGGAAGGAAGCGTTAGCTACACTGATTGAGAGTCAAATTTGCTTTCTAGGACAAATATCAGTTTGATATAAAGACACATTAGCTAGGCTTTGTTTCCATAGTTTTCAAATAATGTCTCTGTTTCACTGGAGTCTAATTCCCTGCTTAGCCTTTTGGCAGAATTGTTTCTGAAAACACTGACTGGTTACTGAGGAAAACAAGGTCTTGTTAAGCACATTAATGGGGAGACCATTGAGATATTGTTTACTATTCTAGAAGGGATTATTTCTGGGGGATTTATGCGCTTTGAATGATCATAACAGTACTATACTTAAACAATAAATGTTCATTACTATTCGAAAATGAGTGAGTGCCCAATCTATATACAAATAAAAAAAATCTGGCTGATGAAGTACCAGTGAGTGGCCAGACCTCCTATGGGCACAAGCTGAGGGACACAGCAAACTATAAGACAAAAATCAGGTATATTCTGCATAACTAAACAAACAGAAACATACCAGATGTTCCTTAAATGTTTGTGCTGTCTTTCATAAATCTCTATTTTTTTTTTTTAACAGTTTAGAAAAAAATCAATGGATTTTCTGTTTCCTCCATTGTTTCTCCTGCACTCATGTACTATGCAAGCATAGGAAGACAACGGGGAAGAAAACTACATTTGTATAACAGCACCTCAGTTAAGAAAGGTGAGCAATTTCTTTCTTAAACAATGTAATTGTATAATATCAATAATCTACTCTTGTTTGTAGGTATATCAGGATTTACCCACAGTTGTGGATTTTGTTTAACTAAAGAATAATGCAGTACATTCACATTAACCATGTACCTTACACCCTCTGCACTCCCCATCCTTCCCTCCGTGTCTGTATGCACCTCCCCACCCTCCAAATTCCCCATTCTTCCCTCAGTGTCTGCACTCCCCATCCTTCCCTCTGTGTCTGCACACACCTCCCCACCCTCCGCACTCCCCATCCTTCCCTCCATGTCTGCATACACCTCCCCACCTTCCACACTCCCCATCCTTCCCTCTGTCTCTACATACACCTCTCACCCTCCGCACTCCCCATCCTTTCCTCTGTGTCTGCACACACCTCCCCACCCTCCGCGCTCCCCATCCTTACCTTCGTGTCTGCATACACCTCCCCACCCTCCGCGCTCCCCATACTTTCCTCTGTGTCTGTATACACCTCCCCACCCTCTGCATTCCTCATTCTTCCCTCAGTGTCTGCACACACCTCCCCACCCTCCGCACTCCCCATCTTTCCCTCCGTGTCTGCATATACCTCCCCACCCTCCGCACTCCCCATCCTTCCCTCAGTGTCTGTATACACCTCCCCACCCTCTGCACTCCCCATATTTCCCTCCATGTCTAGTTACTGTAAATATGCATGTATGTATACATATACATACATTTTATATATATATATATATATATATATATATATATATATATATATATATATATATATGGGTCCAATTCTAAATCTTGAAAGCTCATAATCTCGCAATTCAAAATATTGAGTCCAAAATCTTGAAAGTTCAAAATACTGAAAACTCAAAATGTTGAATTACATAATATCGAAAAAACAGAATACAACAATGCTTACAATATTCCACCACAACTACATAACAAAACATATTACTCTTCTCCAACTATAAGCTACTTAAATACATAAAAAAAAAAAACTTTTTTCTTATTTATACATCTGTTCTACTCAATACTATTTCCTATATTGTTTTTGGTATACAACTTTATTGGCACTTCTTCCTTGATTGAATTTTGCATGTGTTCTTCTGTAAACTTTTTCAGGATTGTACTTTATATATGTTTTTTATTGTTTATTGTTTTTTGTTTGATATTCTTGGAGCTTTTCTCCCCGGGCCTCTACTGAAAATGGACATGTATCCAGCTAGACTAGCCCGGTCAACAAATGTAAAATAAATAAATAAAATCAACTCCAAGATCGCACTCCACAGAAGAAAATGGCAAACATACCATTACGTGCTTCATGACTGCCTGTTGTAACCTTAGTCATGTTCCCTTTTGATTTGCTATGCAGCAACATGACTCATCTGAGTGTAGTAAAGTGCGATCTCGGAGTTGATATATTTAAGAAGCAGGGGATGTGGGGGGTGCAGGGGCGCTTGCTCGCCTGCTAATAGTTGGAGTAAACTAATCTGCTTTGTCTTTTGTTTCTCTATGTACTTCTGGTGGACTATAGTAAGTGTTAGTATCCTGTAGTTTTTTCACACACCATGGACTGCTTAAGAGTCATGTTGTTCTTCTTTCGGCTTTTCCCGGTTAGGGGTTGCCACAGCAGAACTTCGGTCCGCTAATGATTGGCAGTAGATTTTTATGGTGCTGAGGTGCCAGCCCGACGTCCAACCTTCAACGAAGGCATGCCCATTCACACATGTCTTTCGAATGCCACTCGACCACGGGGAGGACATGCATACTCCACATAGAAGGCGTCTACTCCCTTGAAATAGAGTACAGTCATTATGTACTGAAATAAGGTTTAGGAGAATGTGAAATTGTGTGTACAGCTGTTGTAAATGGCTCATCAATGCTGTAATGTTCCTATCATGTTAAAATGTCCTCAATCTTTGAGAAACTTAAGGACTTTGCCATACTGGAATATGATTGAAAATATAATGATTGAAAATATATCTTAGTTTGTTGCAGTCTCTCTGTACTTGAGGAACTTGCCGCTTTGTATTTTAAATACTCAACAAATTGTTTACCTTTTTTTTTTTTTTTTTTTACTTTCACTTCACTAGTGTGAGTTTTTACTTTGTATATTTCAACTCCCTGACAGGTTTGCTATTTGTTTTTATTGCACTGTACCATTTAATAAAAGGAATTTTAAGAAACAAAAGGAAGGGAAGTATCAGAATGGTAACTGACATTCTACCTAGTAATGCAGTGACAGAACTGACCTTATGCAATATGCAGATCAGATCATCAACTCCCAGAGAAGGAGCCCCACCCCCACTCCTGACCCTTTCTCTCTTTACACTGTGTTTATCTCACAGCATCCTAGTTTGACATGCTAGTCATTTCACAGGACAGGGAAACAACAGGGTGCCTTCTGCATGGAATATCATGATAGTGATTCTAGGAATCCACACAAACTACAGATTCTTGTTCAGACTGTACTCATGCAAGTCATCATTTACTAACAACATCTTTGAGATGAGGCTGCAGTGGTCAACAGTGTCAGAACTCACACTACTAAGTACAAGTTTATCTGCAGGCTACTAGTAAAAACAAAATGCATTTTCAGTTTAACATGACTGCAGGCAGGTGCATACTGCAGAAGCAGTATTAGCAAGAACTTGGTAATGTTTCTGAGAGAAGACACAATGTTATTAGCTAACACAAAAGAGAACGCAAAAGCTTTAGGACAGTGTTAGACTGCAAGTAAATCCCCATTCCTGCAAAGTATCACTCAGCCGAGCACCATAAACAGAGTAGTACAAACCATACCATGGCACAATATTAAATTCTAAGAAGTTCAGCTGAAATGCGCGCACATCCTCAGCATTAATGTAACCAAGAAGGCTTGTTATAATTAAGTGCAACTCAATAAATAAATAAATAAATAAAACATTGCCCTCATTTCACATTCTTATTCTGTCTCAGCTCAGCCTTACATTACTCAAAAATATGGTACCTCCTATTTTACCTTGTCCCTGTATTAATATATATATTTTTTGTCTCCTTTCTCTTATCTTCAAAGATACCCACATGGTCTTAACTACTTCCAAAACAGCAGAAGGGAAGGCTTATTAATAAATGGCAGACTGCCTGTAACAGAGCAGGAAATCCTGCCTCAGAATTGGGTCATCCAACGGTTAACAGGAATCGTCTTTCTCTTCTCCTCCCCCATCAGTAAAAAGGAGATGCTGCTAAATAAGATGCAGGGTGCAAAGTTTCATAGGCATGCTCCACCGCCTTGGGTGCTGCCAACAGATTCCATATTGGTTCTGCAAAGCAAATACTATACAGTTAAAAATTAACAAACTGGTGCTAACATTTTCTGAAATACAAGGGATCCCTACTTCACAGAAACTATGTCCTTACCCTTTACTGTTGCAGTAAGTGCAGAAGTCAGTGAATCCAAAGTACGTTAATGTACACTTCCAGGCAGTGTGCCAGCCACGTTAAAAGGTAAAGAAGTCATATGTTTTGATTTTCTTACACAGTTAACCTAGCCCTGGGATTAATGTTAAAAAAATAAAAATCTCCCCAGAACATCTGACAAGCTTTAAACCTCCCTTTCTCCATCCCTCTTCCTGCCACAAAGACTTCAAGAAACAGAAATAACTGTCATCCTTTTCCTTTCTTGCTCTAAGGAAGAATGAGTCATACAAACCTTCCGGCTTTCCCTTCCCAGAGATATTGCGAGATTCTCCTATGAAAGCCTCAGAGATGGATTTGCACAAGGAGGGAGGGAGAGTGGGTGGGACAGATAAGAAGGAAGGGAGGAGAAATAAAATGTCAGCTTTACGCTAAAAGAACACACTGGGAAGTCAGCTGCAGTGAATCAAAACTATACACAAAGGCAGTTAAACATACTACACATGCTGTGATTCGACGAATGTTGACTATTTAGTAATACTGCTGCAAATGTACACGCTACACTAAAGACAAACTTCTAATTCAGTGCACTTTATTTACAGTGGAAACAGAAAATGAAAACAAGATACAAGTCACAACGAAAATCTTCCTAACAGAAGCAAAGTCTTACACTTCTGGCTCTTCATCCAACAAAATCTTACTTATCAAAATTCAAATAATTCCTCACTTTGATCCTGAGGTATCTTCTTGTTACGTCTCTTACAGTATATTCTCCTCCTGACTACTTCCTGAGTCCCTACTCTTGGTCAAGTATTTCCTTACACTGACATGCACATGTCACTGCTGTACTGGGCCGAGGCACTTCCACTTAACTGTTTTGCAGCTGTCCCAAAGCAGCCCTTTCCCTGCTTCTGCACGCTTTCCTACAGCATGCTTTACTGTAGTCTATGGTACATGCAAGATATGTCAGTTAACACTACGTTTTTCAAATTAATACAGTATTCAAAATAAAAAATGCATTTTCATAGCCAGTTAATATTCTTTATACCAAATATTCTACAAGCTATTTGGAGGTTGGTTTACTAGTTCCACCGAATACCACCTTTCCATTGTTGCAGTTAAATATTTTAAAGGAATATTTTTATGCTAGCAATGTATACAGGAAAAGACTAAATTCAGTGTGGGAAGAAGGCTGGACCTCTTCAGTAACTGAGGTTCAGATGCCTGAAACAGTTCAGAATAAAATTCAATGTCCTGACTATCCTTTCCAAAGAATCTGCCTGAATGAGACAGCTGTCCAGGTAAGAGTAGATGTGAATGCTCTCTGACTATTAATGGGACCAGCCATTTGTTGAATAATATAAGTACAGTGCAGAAGCAAAAGGGCAAGGAAGTGAAATGTTAATGTCCCCACCACTGTAAATCTGAGGGGCTACTGTGACCGGCAGGGCTTGAAGGAATAGCAGAATAGGATGCTTTGCATGGTTATCACTTTGAACTTTGGGATAATAAGAAATTTTACATGAGACAAATCAATATGGATTATTTTCTTCAGACTTAGAAGAATCTCAAATAGAAGCCTGTGCTCTCTTTTCCTCACAGTATTCTTTCTACAGTCACTTCTTCCTGCGTGGCTCTTAGTATGGACAGTATCATATTGAACTGGTCTTTTGGATCAGGGGATACCCCTGGACTTTCCAGTTTATTAGAACTGTAATCAGTAACCTTGATGAATATGTTTTAGGACCCACTGGTTCTGTTCAATACATTTCCAGTTTTGAACAAAGGAAGACAAGTACCCTCCAACTTTCTGACAGAGGAAGGGGATGAACTAGGCTTGTTGGGTTGGGGTGGACCTAGGGGATGGAGATGGCAGCAGCTTGGCTAAGTCATGGCTGATCTCTCTGAGAGCAAGGGTCCTGGTTACCCCCAAGCTTCTTGCTTTCCATTCCTTCATACATGTTCCTTTTTTCCATTTCCAAACTTTTTTTTTGTTCTGTTTAAGAAATAAGTGCCACAATTTAGTTGGGTAACTTCTGCTAAATATTGGTGCGTGTGCTGATTGGAAGAAAAAGAAAGTGTCATACAATCTCTTAAAAACACCTTCAGGTGAGGGTCCAAGAAGAAAGCCCCTATCTAGGGGTGCAGTAAGGAGTTCATTTTTATATGATCTTGTAGGGGCTAAGCCTCCAACCAGGCATGTCTCCAAATCACAACACCCTATAGCTACTGCCTTACATGACACACACACTGCTTCATATTTGCATTTCTTGAAGAGCTTGGCAATCTGAGCCAACATCACATAACTTCAGCATCTCCTGCTTCATGTACTTTTCTGAGATCCTCTTTCACTTAGCTCTCACTTTATCCAGGGGGGATTGGCTTAAAGTTAATTATGGGGGTCTGAGACTCCAAAGCTGTGAAATACAAAGCTATAAAATACAGGGTAACTGAGGTATAAAACTTTTTCCTAAATCTACTGAATAGCCTACTTTTCCAACCATTGGGAATGGGGTTACTTTACATAGCCAGCCCAGATCCCTCACTGGAATCCAGGGACACCACAGGCAGATAAGCTGGGTTCCTGCATAAATATTTATAGAAATCTTTGACTCTGTAAAAGCAGTCAGGTTTCCTAGGAGCAGCTGAGGAGGGGATCTGGCTCTATATATGACTTGGAAAACACATTCTCTAAGACATCCATGACTGTTGAAACTGCATGTGTCCTATACTTAAGGCAGGCTCATGAAAGCTCTATAGATGAGATGGGTCTAAAAGCACTCCGTTACCTCCCACTTGAACATCTCCATCTTATAAAGGGGGTAGCAAAAGGAGAAATCCTCTGGTGGAGATGCAGAGGATAGATTACTCTCAGTGTCAGATTCATATGATGCAACAAAGGGCCTATGACCATATAGGGCAGTTTATCTACTTTAGAAACAGGGGTATCTGAATCCTTCACAGTAGGCTCTACCCTTCTCTTTTTGGAATGGAACAGACACCTTCCAGAGCTGGTTACGTAAATTTCAAAAAGGATATGAAATCGTGAGCTAGACGGGAAAGTTCCTCTGAAGCAATCTGGGAACCTGATGAGAACAAGGCAAGCTGGCTGCCACTTGTCTGGCCTTCAGTGCTTTGTGACTCATTTTATTAGAATTAACTGCCACAGAGGCTTCAGTTCGTAGGCATGTGACCAAAACCTCCATCCAGTGTCTGAGAACTTCAATAAATGCTACAACAATACAATCTCCCCCTTCAGCAATCAGCACAACAGCCAACATAGAGGTCTTCTTAATATCATTAGGCACATCAGGATGCTTGGTATGTGAAGACAGGCAAAAAACTGATGGTGGGGCATAGCCTCATGTGCACCTGCAGTAGAGGCCTTGGCTGAGACTGACCATACCTCTCGACTATACAGATTTCTACAGAATGCCCAGATTTTTGCCTCATATTTTTGCTCCATTTTTCAAAAAAAGTGTAGTTTGCTGGAGAATTAGTGGCAAATCATTAAAGACCGTAGTTAGAAAATAATGATAGGCATTTGAGTTTCAGACTTCATACCCTTTAAAAAATTCATGCTAATGCAAAACCTGTTATTGTAAGAGCAATATTTAAAAATTGTCCCTACTTTTGGGCCTTTGCCCCACTTTTATTTATGGCTTTGTGCAGATTTCTTGCTCTAAGAGGTTGAGAGATATGGACCGACTCCAAAGACGGGTGTAATGTTTCTAATGTTTAGATACTTCTGTCGTAATAATCTGAGTCAAATTGTTTTGAGATTTCAGCTTCACTGTAAATCTGCTATATATTGCAATCATAAATCAATACTGTACTCTAAGGACTATCAACAGTTTTTGGTAAAACATTTATCTTACAAAAATCATTAAACAACTGAATATAAAAGTTATGGACTATCAGGGTAACCAAAGTGCATATTTTTCCAAACAATATCCCAGGATGCTTTCTAAATAGAATGAAATATGATCCCTCTGGAATTGCTATTTAACTGTAGCCTCTAAACAAGATGTGTGCCTCATGAATAGAGAACAGCAACAGTCATCCCTCTGCACAAAGGTGGGCCATCTACAGACTCTGGAAGCTACAGACCCACAAGTCTCAGTAGTCTTGTATGCAAAGCCATGGAAATAATACAGGGACATATGAAACCTCTAGACACTGGACCCAACCCTTTCTGGTTTCAAGGGCAGGTCACACTAACTCCACCTAGAGGACTTCTTTGAGGAGGTCATCAAAGCAATGGACGATGGCAAAATTGTTCACACTGCCTATCTTGACCTGGCCAAGGCATCTGATACACTCTCCCACTCAGGCATTGTTGGCAAACTTAAGAGGTTAGCTACAAACCCTTATGTCACCCGTTGGATAGCCAGCTAGCTCACAGACAGGACCCAGGAAGTTAGAATTGGGGAGTCCACCTCTACAAAGAGCCCAGTGACAAGTGGAGTCCCTCAGGGATCATTTCTGGAACCACTCCTTTTTGAAATTTACTTTTTTGAAGTCAAGGCAAATGTCAGTGGCCTCTGGCTGACTAAATCTGCAGATGATTGCAAATTAGGAGTTGTCATTGAATCTCCAATTGACACAAATGTTCTCCAGGAAGGGATGACACAGACAAACAACTGGTGCCAGAGCCATGGACTAAAACTAAATGCCAAGAAATGCATAATAATAGAAGTCATCTACCCCTGGAAACTATTATATTGACAACACACCCCTAAGACTTGACCCAGTAGTCAGGGACTTGGGGACACACACTGACACTAATCTAGCCTTTGACCATCACATGTCTACAGTTGTGAGGAAATCATTTATGTTGTGCAACTTATAACCGAAAGTATGGCATCTAGGTCCAAAGAAGTCACTGTTCCACTTTATTCAGCATTCATCAGACCTATTATTGACTACAATGCTCCACTTGGTATGTACCTAACTAGGCATATCCAACAACTGGAACATCCACAGAGGTTCCTCATTAAAAGAATAAAAGGCATAACTAACATGTCTTATACAGACTGTTGAGGGGAGACCTATGCCTGGCATACAAGGCATTGTCAACCCCACTCTGATGGATCTCCTGCATATCCACAAAACAAACAGGACCAACAGTACTCACTCTAAAGACTTAAATTTTGCCTGTGATATTAATATGACCTGCTGGAGAGACAGATATTTATCCCAGAGACTACCCCCTCTCTGGAACAGGTGAAACAGAGTTCTTCCCTAACCCAATTCAAATGCAACTTGCACAATTGGATGGGGAACAGGAAAATTCATCCCTAGTTTGGCACCTATGTCTCTAATGGACACAGACAACCTGTAAATGGTTCATCTCACAGGCCCCTGCTTGCAAATGTTTCACCTCCCAAGTCCCTGCTTACTCCTATCAAGGGTACCAGAATCTGTCAGAGATTTGAGATGCATGGCTAGACTTAAAAAGGTCCTGGTGGTCATTAGCCTAGTACATACCTATGAACCTAGAAATACTACACTCAATATGCACAAAGTACCTGAAGGCAGATGGCTGCACACCTATTCTACAGCAACATATATTATTCCTTTATCCACTGTAATGATGACTTATACAACTGTACTTTAGACAGTATAAGGTCTACTGCTGCATTATTTGGTGAGCATGTCTATTTATGTTTCTATGAATGCCAGCAGAAACAGGTGAAGTCACTGAAATTTTTCAGCAGCAGTATTTTCCTCTTTTCTCCACTTTTGTGTGACCTCAGAATAGGTAAATAAAAGCTCAGAGTGGTGGCATACTGGTAGTGTCCTTCAAATGAGAGTGAAAGACGTCTTGCTCCCCAGCAAAAAAAAAAAAAAAACCTCTGATCATACCTCTCAACTGTCCAGATTTTTGGCCTTGTATTTTTGGTCTGTTCCTCATAAAACTTGTCATTTTCTAGCAAATCACTGGGATGATCTGAGGACTGATGTCACTAAATAATGAAATACATTTAAGTTTCAGACTTCCTTTAGAAAATGCAGATCAACACAATCTGTCAGCAGCTTTGAGTTTATAAGAGCAATAGTTACAATCTGCCTGTATTTTTGAGCCTTTCCCCCTCATCTACTCAGTGTTTGCCAGATTTCTTGCACTAAGATGTTGAGAGGTATTCCTTCAATACTGTTTCAGAGCATCAGCATTTGCTGAAATGGTTGTCGATACACCAACATGATGATGACATTTGTACATCTGTTTTGGAGAACTATAATACAGTGCTCTCTAAGGAATATACTATCTATATTGTTATCTTTACAGAAATGCAGAAAGAAAACACTACATCCAATCTGCAGTGTTTTGAAAGTGTGAAGAGATGACATTATGAAAGCTCTGCAGATATATATGTGAAAAAAGGCTGCAGTCACAGCTGCTGAAATACAAGGGTTAGATGCAGTATGTTCCACCATTTTCTTTTTCACATTGTGTCTCACCCTCATCAAAACAGAAAGCAATGAAATTCCTAACCCCTTATTGAAAGGGTTCACTGGATGTCCATACTTTCTTTCATAAAATAAAAAAGGTCAACTAATTAGTATGCCTAATAGGGTTTGTCTTGCGCACATTAATGTCTCAGAGGTCTGTGTATACCACTGCAGTGTAAAATTATAGTCACTTTTACTATCTTGACTGGGACAGAAAATTGAAAGACTACTTAATGTACGTTCAGACTCACTTAATGCACAAAGCATCTTTATACAGTTAAATCTAGTGTTCGGACATCCTTCAAGTGGAAGTAAGGTCAAATAGAAAGCGTCTTCTGAAAGCAGTATTCCAAGTGATAGTCTATGGTTTATCTGACACCCTGTCCAGGATAAAGCAGATATGACAAAATGAATGACCAGGCTGGTTCAAGTAAGCTCAGCTTTTGTAAAACAAAGTTTAAGTATCAAACTTGAGCAATTTGACATGTACAAATGCCTTCACCACTTTTTTTTAGTTAATGGAGAGACAAGGAAAATAAGGCAAACTAGTATTCAATAGAGGCACCTGTCTGCAAAACAGTGCCATAAGAATAGGTCTCTTTTGCATTTGCATATTTCTTTACCTGAGAAGCATCTCCAAGTCCTTTGCACTTGTATCTCTTGAAAATGGGCTCCCAAATGTAACCCAAGCAATTGATACTGAATTTCTAATTTAGAAGTCAGATAGGAAAGCCAGACCCGAGTTCAGAGGTAGCTGCTGCTTCTGTGACACTAATTCCCTTGCTAAAGAGGACCATCGGCTGGATCTCCAGTTTCTACAAATTTGTTCCATACATTCTACTGTATTTTCTTTACACGAAGCCCTACACACAAGAGACCATTAGGAGGAGGACAGAAAATCCAGCATTTTCTGGAATGTTCTCACTGTTAAGATAGTATTTTCCACTATCTGACTGGAAAAATCATATGATCCCTGTTCAGTGGAAGAAGACAGAATGCATGCCTTCATGTTTTAAAAAGCTCCTAAAAATCTTCTGCCTCGGGGAGCAGACTATAACTTCTGTATGGTTCTAACTATGCTTTTGTGCTGAAAGAAAAAAATAATCTGCAGAAGAACAGACTGCAAGCCAAATGCAACTGTCTAATAGTGCAGAAGATAAAGACACTGAGCTACTAATTAGCTGCTTTGTGTAGCCAAGAATACAGGGTTTGATTCTTTCCACCTTCATTTGCCTACAGAGCATCTCTGAACAAACCAATTAACTAATCGGTGCTCCTGGGTCACCCTTAAGAGAGACACCTGCATGCAGTGGGTCTACCCATATAATAAACACTAAAAAAGAGAGACTTCAATGACTCCAAAGAATCTGCTTGAATCAAGGAATCATTCAAGTAAAGTTGAAAATTATGTACACTTTTTAGTACCAAGTGTGCAAATAGTGGGGGATATTTTGTAAAGACTGTGGGCATAGTAGAAAACCAGAACGGAAGAAGCTACCCTGAAAGTGGGAATGCCCAAACATAAGCGGCAGAAATCTCTTATGGGATTTGAAGCCAGCAGTATGAAGGTGTATATCATGCATGTCCAGAGTCACTAGAAAGACACCTTGCTACGCAGGACAGGTAACAGGGTCTGCAGAGTTGGCATCTTCAACTTTTTTATTTCTAAACACTTATGTAGATCTGACACATCTAGGATGAGTTGTCTTTGTTTAGTTTAGAACCATGGAACATCTTGAATAAAAGTTTCCTCTTCGCTAATTTAGGTAACCGTTTTATTGTCTTAATATTCAAAAGATGTTTCAGAAATGGGACTGCCAGGGCAAACAAACCTGATATTTTAGAGGGGAGCGAGTTTAAGGCTAAACTACAGAGCAAAGTTTCATGAAATATTACCTTGACATGGGCTTTTTATCCTAGTATAATAATATCTGCTCCCAACAAATCATGGAAATAGAATGTTTGCGTCCCTAACTGCACCACATGTGAAAAGAAAAGGGACAGGTGATTGTGGATTTGCACATCATAAATGAGTGAAATAAAGGCATATCCTGTTGTCACCGTGGCTCCTTTGTGTTACTTTCACCTTGCTATTCAGACAAGCTCCTTTCTTTAAAACTGATCCTTATTTCTAACATACCACAGTCTGGTCTGTTTCCCATAAGGAGGACAGTTTTTACTGGGACAATTTCCACTACATTTTCTAACAGGTATATGAAAAGAGCAGCCATAACTATACTTCCCTGGTTTCCCCTTATCCGTTCACCATTGTGGAGCTCTACAACAACCCAAGCAGGAATAAAATGATATGGGCAAAATATATTCACCTTTAAATGCTTATTTTATAATTGTCTGCCCTTGTCCAGCCTCTTACCATAATATAAAACAAGCAGGAATGTGAGATCAGCCAAACAAAACCTTATTCACATTCAAAGGATCACAGATATGTACTAGGCATGCAGTCCACAAAGGCTGGGCTTCAAGTATGCTTAAGTATTAGCTGTCTAGATCAAAGAAGATCATGATACATATGACATGGGTGAATTTACTACCATCCTTCTAAGTGCTCACACTGTTCTTAAAGGTAGCTAAAGTGTTGCTTTGTTTGGCATGTTGGGTGCGAATGAACAAACTCAACTCCGCGCAGGTACAGAATGCTCGGCCAAACCAATATATAGCATAAACAGTCAAATACTTTTATTTCTTAGAAGATAAACACAAAACAAAAATAGGTTAAATTTCAAACCGGTTTCGGCTTGGCAGCCTTCTTCAGTGAAACTGGCATATAATTTAATTAGTAAACTCATGAATATTTATACACGTCACCAACCAATGACTAACAATGGTATGGTCCAGCCCCATAGTTAATGTTAAAGTATATGACAAAATACAGGTTCACCAATTCAACATAAATAATATATAAATAATATGAAAAATATTTATAACCACATAATAACTAAGGTATAAGTTACATTTATATACAGATAGGCAGATAATATTAAACTGATTAAATCAAATTACACAATAGTGTGTTTCTCCAAGAAAAAGTACTTAAATAATATGCTTACGCATCACAAGCATAAAGTAAAACAAGAAAGTAAAAAAAGAAAATAGTTGAACAATTATTTTGGCAAAATAACTCCAAAAGATTATTAGAAATATATACAAAATAGTGTGTAACATAATTGTTAAATTACCATTTATGAATATGCTAAGGCAAGAATATGTAAATATGCTATAAAAACACGATATGTGCATATTTATGCATAAACAAATTATATACAACAATATTCACAAAAGTATCCGTTACGTAGGTATGAGCCACAGAGGTAAATAATCAAACATACATTACAAGGATATATTCATCATAAAATCCTTTGACATCCATAGTATAAGTAATATAATTGTTGTTAATCATATAGATAAAAAAATTTTTGTTGACCAGATGTATAAAAAGGCACAAAATAATTACTATAGTCTCACAAAAAAATTAATGTCATATGAAAAAACCTCTGACATGATGCTAATCTTGTAAGAGCAACAAGTTTAAAAAATATGCACCATGGTAACATTGAATTGCGTAGCATGCACTAATAGTGCAACGTGTTAGGTAATATTCTAATTATCAATTATTTTTGGTGTGTACCAGGGTGTTAGTTTCTATAGATGGTCATTAAGTCCTGGGGGAAAGAGTGCCCCTAAATGAATAATCCAGTATTTTTCTTTGTGGTTAAGGATACTGTGCCAACCTTGTTTATTGCTCCTGTCTCCAGTGATTTTGTCAATAACAATGAACATAAATTTGGCTTTTGGATGTTTAATGGTGTGTCTGTATAAGGCATTGGTATCCTTTTTTTTTTAATATCACTCCTATGTTCACCCATCCTAATTCTTAGTGAACGTGATGTTTGCCCTACATAAAATGCTGAGCATTGACATGTGGCCAGATATACAGCCCAAGTGCTTGAACAGTTACCAAAGACCCTAAGGTCATACACCCTACTCGTGTTGGCACTACTGAACTGCTTTAATTTGCTTACCTGATTACAAAATGAACATTGGCCACATGGAAATGTACCCAAAAGTTGATCACCTAATATAGTCAGCTGTTTGTACTTAGCCCTTCCACTTTCCTTATGTTTGTAGTGTGAAAATATAGCTCCTAGTGTTCTACCCCTTCTGTATGAGAACTGACATTTTGGTCCCAATATTTGCCTGAGATGTTATTAGCCAGCAAAATATTCCAATTAGCATCCAGAATATTCCTGATGACATTATGGTTTCTACCATATGTGGTCACAAATCTAAGTGTAGGTTCCTGTGTAGTTTGTGATGACTCCCTGTATTTGAGTAAGGTATTCCTGTCCTGCTTGTCTGACCATGTACTGGCTGAGTGGATATCAAAGGAATGATATCCCCTCTCCAAGAATCTGTTCTCAAGGTCTGCCCTGGCTTCCTCAAAATCCATCCTGGTGGAACTGATATGTTTAATCCTAAGAAACTGTGATTTAGGTATGTTGCGGATGGTGTGGCGTGGATGCATACTAGATGCATGTATTGTATTGTGGATATTTCCTATGAATTTTTGTGTTCAATGTATGATCATGATTTCTATAGACTGTTACGTCAAGAAAATCAATTGTTTGTAAATCAAATGTTATTGTAAACTGTATCCCCCAGATGTTACCATTGAGATATTCAACAAATTCAAGTAAATATATGGGGTCAGCACGCCACACCATTCAACAATCTAGGTATCTACACCATATATCAATTTCCACCATATATATATTATGTAATGGATTATATATGAGGCATTCCTCAAAATAAGCCATAAAAAGATTGGCATAGATGAGAGCAAAAGATGCGCCCATGGCAGTTCCTTGTAGTTGCCAGTAACATTCCCCTTGAAAATAGAACACATTTTTATTAAGTACGTGTTCAGCCATACAGATAATGAGGGTATTGAAACCAGGTGAGTAAAGGTTTGTCTTCTCCAACCAATATTGTAATGCCTGTAACCCTGCCCAATGGGGTATACTAGTGTATAGGGATTTAACGCCCAGCGTACACATGAGCCAATGTGGCTCCAATTGGGTATCCTGTATGATTTGTAAAAATTGAGTTGTATCCTGTATTCTAGTTCTGACTTCTTTCAATAGTGGTTTTAATTGTGCTGTCAAGAACACAGACAGTGGTTCAGTGAGTGAGCCAATACCTGCAACAATCGGTCTGCCTGGTGGTTTGGAAATAGATTTATGAATTTTTGGAAGTAGGTACAAAATTTGTTTCTATGGGTCTGTCACTGTAAGATGTTGGGCTGTGTTTGAAGTAATAATACCTTCCTCAACTGCCAAATTAAGAAATGAATCAATTTCTTTTTTAAAATTCTTAGTAGGGTCAATGCCCATATGCATATAGCACTTTCTATCTGACAGTTGTTCCATGCCCTCATTGATGTAATAATTCATATTAAAAATCACCACCGCTCCACCCTTGTCTGCAGGTAATATCACAATATTCTGATTATTTCTAAGTTCTGTTAGAGCCATTTTTTCAGACATACTAATATTCTCCTTTGTGATACGTGATTCTGACTGAGGAAAATGTAGGTCACGTCAAACTTGTAATACAGCTGTTAGTGTAATTTGTGGATCTACTCTAAATGGTTGTAGAGTGATGTTATTGTCGTGCAAGTTAACAATGTTACATCCTCATAAACCTAAACATAAAACGAAAATGAAAAAACGGAGCAAAAATCATACTACAATAAGTTTGACATCGGTAATGGTACCCGTAGTATACACACAAAGTGACATTAGCTATATAGTATGATTTTTGCTCCATTTTTTCATTTTCATTTTATGTTTAGGTTTATGAGAATGTAACATTGTTAACTTGCACGACAATAACATCACTCTACAACCATTTAGAGTAGATCCACAAATTACTCTAACAGCTGTATTACAAGTTTGATGGCACCTGTAGTATATATAAAGTACCATTAGTAATGTAGCACGATATTTTGCTCCGTCTTAGGTTTCCCATGTTTTTGCACATTACAGCACCTTTGTTTAGATTAAAAAAGAAGTTATGTCCTTACCATAACGTTCCATGTGGAGTGTTCATCTCACCTTTGTTCTTACACATGGGTTCGGAGCCGATATTCGGCTCCGAGTCGGCCTCTTAGCAAAGCTCTGCATCGAGAAGAAGCTCGAGACCAACCTATCTCCCACAATTCCCTCTGCCCTTACCTCAGATCTAGTTTGCAAAACAACACCAGATCCAGCAACAATAATGTAAACATACATACATACATACAAGGGCGTAACTGAAACCAGCAGCACAACAGAGAGAAATCAGTAGCGGGAGAACCAAACCAGACCTCTAAATCGGACGTTCTTCCTGACCTGAGGGTGGGAGGGTGGGAATGTAAGAACAAAGGCGAGATGAACACTCCACATGGAACGTTATGGTAAGGACATAACTTCTTTATGTGAGAGTGTTCAATCTCGCCGTTTGTTCTTACACATGGGTAGCGTCCCTAGCTCCATGACCCTGAGAGACTCACGGAAGAACGTTCCTGAGCACAGTGGAACCAAAGGTTGCCCTGTCCCTGGAAATCCTATCCACTTTGTAATGAGTGATGAGCGTATGTGGTTTAGACCAAGTGGCAGCCGCACAAATAGTATCCAAAGGTAGGCGGGCCGCATGAGCCAAAGATGTGAAGACTGATCTAGTAGAATGTCCTTTTGGTTTGGCGGGCAAACTTTGATCAGTAGCAGTATAAACAAAGGTAATACAATCAGATAGCCATTTGGAGAGAGTACGCTTCGTCACTGCCATGCCCTTTTTGTTGTCCGCAAAGGCTATAAAGAGTTGGTCTGCTTTTCTGTGATCTTTTGTTCTATCTAGATAGAATCTGAGTTGTCTATGAACATCCAACTTGTGCAACATATATTCCAGCTTATTGGATTGGTTTTTGAAAAATGTGGGGAGTTCAATGGATTGATTAATGTTGTTGACTGAACAAACCTTGGGAAGAAAAGAGGGGTTGGTGCGTAAGGATACCCTAGCCGGGTGAAAAATTAAATATGGGTGTTTAATGGAAAGAGCTTGACGTTCTGACACTCGTCTGGCTGAAGTGATAGCTACTAGAAAGAGAGTTTTCCCGGACAAGAACTTTAAGGAACAGGAAGAGGCTGGTTCAAAAGGTGGTAGCATTAGCTGGGATAAAAGGAGGTTTAGATTCCACGGAGCAGTAGGAAACCTGACTGGTGGTCTAAGATGAAAGGATCCTTTTAAAAAGGCTTTACAAAGCCTATGAGTCATAATAGGCGCTCCATTCTCCCCTACATGAAAGTTAGAAATAGCAGCCAACTGAACCCTCAAGGTGGCAGTAGAAGCTCCTTGGTGAAATAGCATGGATAGGAACTCTAAAACTTTGTTTAGTGGGGCTATTAAGGGATCTAAATGTTGTGCAGTTGCCCAGTATACAAAACACTTCCACTTACTAGTGTAAATTTTTGTAGTGGAAGCTTTATGGGAGGCTACTAGAATGTTCTGAACCGCCGGAGAAAGAAGATCAGACCTGGCTAAGAAGGGAAGCGGAGCAGCCAAGCTGCTAATTTGAGGGACAGGAGCGATGGGTGGGGAGCTCCTGACAAATGGGTCAGTAGATCTGGCTCCGGGTCCAGGATCCAGGGCTCCCATATTTGGTGTGCTTGAAGAAAGGGAAACCAAATTTGATGAGACCAGAATGGGGCAATGAGAATTACAGTCCTTTCCAGATCCTTGGCTTTCTGGAGAAATCTCGGTATCAGAGGTATAGGGGAAAAGGCGTACAGGAGACCCGGGGGCCAATCGTGAATCAGAGCGTCCCTGGGGACTTCCCCTGGCGGGGGTAATAGGGCAAAGTAGCTTCTGCATTTGGCGTTCATTGGAGACGCAAACAGATCGCAGCAAGGCTGGCCCCACTTGCGGAATATCCTGTCCGCTATTGTCTGTTTGAGGGACCACTCGTGAGGTAACAGGATGGCTCTGCTCAACCTGTCCGCTATAACATTGGATAACCCTGGGATGTGCGTTGCTATCAGAAAGCGACCAGTGGACTCTGCCCATTGCCAAATTCTCATGGCCTCTCTGCATAACTGGTAAGATTTGGTTCCCCCTTGCTTGTTTATGTACCAGACTACGGACATGTTGTCCGTTTGAACTGCAATGGTCCCTAGAGGTAGAAGGGAGGAAAAGTGTTGCAACGCTAGAAACACTGCCCTCATCTCCAGGACATTGATGCGCAGGTTGTACTCTAGATTGGTCCACTCGCCTTGGACTGTATGTCCCTGAAAGATGCCCCCCCACCCTATCAGGGAAGCGTCCGTGGTCACTGTAGCTGTTGGTGTGGGTAACACAAACGGTCGGCCGCCGATGAGATTGCAATTCTGTAACCACCAAGACAGGTGTGTTTTGCAAGTGTTTGTAATGTGAATTTCGTGTGTCAGCGGTAACTGCTGGAACGACCATTGTGCGAACAGCAGCCATTGAAGAACTCTCATGTGTAGTCTTCCCAAGGGAATTGCAATGAGGGAAGCTGACATGAGTCCCAAGACTTTTAGAACCAGTTTGGCTGGGGATTTCTTGGACAACAGAAGTAGAGATATGTGCTTTTGTGGGGAGGCTATCCTTTCTGGGGGAAGTCTTAGAAGCAAGTAACGGGTATCCAAATCTGCCCCTATGAATGAGATATGCTGTGATGGCTGTAAGGCAGATTTTCCGAAATTTATCGAAATTCTGAGTTGAACACAAAGGCCGAGTGTGTAGTCCCTGGCTTGTATCAGTCGACGCTCGGTGGTGGCAGTAAGGAGCCAGTCGTCCAGATACGGAAACACCCGGAATCCTAGGCATCTCAAGTGAGACGCTACCACTGCCATGCATTTGTTGAAAACCCTGGGGGCTGAGGTTAGACCAAAGGGCAGGGCCCGAAACTGAAAGTGGCTGGCTCCCAGCCGGAAGCGCAGGTGATCTCTGGACGCTCTGGCCATTTTGATGTGGTAGTATGTGTCCTTGGGATCTATTGAGCACATCCAGTCACCCTTCTGTAAGAATGGAAGGATCGATTGAAGCGTGACCATCCGGAACTTTTCTTTCTTCACAAAGGTATTGAGCTTGCTTAGGTCCAGAATTGGCCTCCAGTCTCCTGTCTTTTTTGGAACTAAAAAGAACCTTGAGTAAGTTCCGAATCCTTTTTGGTCCGCCGGGACTGGTTGGATGACTCTTTTTCTAGCAGCTTTGAAATTTCTATAGCTGCAGGTTCTCGCAGATGGGGCGGTACATCTGGGAATCTTTTCTGCGGTAACGGAGGAAATAGAAATGGAATTTTGTAACCTCTGGTAATAATGCTTTTTACCCATCTGTCTGAGGTAAGACTTTGCCAGGCCTGAGGGTATAAAGCTAAGCGACCCCCGACTGCCTCCAGAGCAGGACAGTCGGGCCTCCCTTCAGGAGTGCTGGAAAGGCTTCCCAGGGACCGTATCCCTGTCGCCTTGGTTTTGCGGACCCCCTCTGCCGCCAGGGCAATGTCTTCCACTTCTGCCCCCTCTGCCTCTGGAGGGGGCATTACCCTGTGTGCTCGGGAAAGAACCCTGGGGTTTACGAAACCACATTTTCCCACCTGGTTGCCCTTTGGGGTACGGTCTGGATGGGGTGGAAAAACGGACTCCGACAGCAGACAGAGTCTTTCCCTCTTGTTCACACCGGGTAGGGGTCTCCTTTACTTTGGGGCCAAAAAGAGTGGCACCATCAAAAGGGGCGTTAGTAAAGGAAGACTTGAAGGCTTCGGCAAAGGAGCATAGGTGCATCCAGGATTGTCTACGGAGAGCAATCGCTGAAGCCGCAGCCCTACTCGACCCTTCGGCTGCATACGAGATGAGCCTCATGGATGAGTTTACAATAGATGTAAGGCTATTGAGCTGTGCTGTAACCTTATCCGCGACAGCAGCATCTGTGGTACCCTGGAGGGTATCTCCCAACTCTTTGACTAGATCCCTCTAAGCGTGTGAAGTGTGTCAAATAGTTCAGCGATCGCATGGAAAAAGTCGCTGAACTGAAAATGCGCTCCCCATACCTGTCCATGGTCCGAGAATCTCTGTTAGGCGGATGGACAGATGAGGAAGATTCAGACATCTCCTTTTTAGTGGCAGCTGCCACTACCATAGCGTCCACTGGAACTCCCTTTGTGAGGTATGCCTTATCCTGAGGGGCCGTAATATACTTATTAGGCTTTCTGGGAACTGGCTCCACTGTGTCAGGTGTCTCCCACGTCCTTCGAGCAATCAAATCCATTAACTCGTCGAAGGGCGGAGTGACCCAGGAGGAAGAAGGGCAAGCACCGAATGCCTTCAGCAAGACTGACTCATCCTCAGAAGGGGGTAGGGCTTGCCAATCACCTCTCTGTTTTAGGATCTCCAGGATGTCAGAGAAGGAGACATCCTCCGAGGGTGATTTTGGGGACCCTTCTGACTCATCTAAGTCAGTGTCTGATGTTAAGGACTCTTGTGGAGAATTCAAGTGCCTCCTCTTGCACAATCTTTTCCTCGGGACATCATCGGGGGGGGGCATCCGATGACGCCTCCGAGGAAGAGGGGGCTCCCTCTGGGAGCGGCTGAGACACTGGTGCTCGATGCTTTTGAGTAGCCGTAGGTGCAGAAGAGGACAACGGGCCTTTATGGGAGGGAGACGTTGCTTCTGCTGACGTAGTTGTCTGGGAAGACAAAACCTTCCTCATAAGGTCGAAGGCCCCTGGACCCCGAGCCGAGGAATCCCCCGGTTCCGAAGAACGCGGAGGTATCTCCGACGCGGAAGCCAAGGGCACCGACCCAGAGGACGGAGCCGAGGTGATCCGTGCCGAGGCGCCGAGAGGGAGAGTCGGCACTGAAACATCGGTTCGACTCTCGGTCCCGGAACCAAGGATAGATCGTCTGCTCCGCGAGTCCGGGAGAGGTTCTGACAGAGTCGAGGTCAACGGTGCCGACCGAGAAAGAGACGGTTCCGGCACCAAGGGCTCCACTATCAACAGATCAGCGTCTCCCAGCTCCGAGGGCTGAGTAGGCCTCGGAGGAGGACCAGATGGAGACAAGGGAAGGCCTTCGAGTCTCGACACCAACTGATAGGAGACTGCAATGAGTTTGGACAGGGCCGTGTTCTCCATCAACTTCTGCACCACACGATCTACGTTGGTGTCGGAGAGGGGCCTGGAAGACCGCGTCGAAGGAATCGAGGATGGTGCCGACCTCAAAAGAGCCGGAGGTGGCAGTTCCGTCACTGGCTCCAAGACTCAAGGCTCGGTGACAGACACTAGCTCGATACTCGGCCCCGAAGTCTGTGGAACCGGTGAATGAACTTTAAAGGAAGAGCTCGGAGCCGATGACGTAGGCTCCGAAGTCTTCGACTCCTTCGAAGATTTAGAAGTCTGGTCTGACTTATCTAAAGCCTCCTGAAAAGCAGGCTTCAGAAGACCCCTGTCCATAAGCTTCCTGCGCCTATCTGTCATGACCCTTCCACTAAAGGAGTGACATATGGAGCAGTCCTCCTGAAGATGGAGAGGGCCAAGACAGTAGACACAGGAGCTATGGTTGTCTGTGACAGACATCTTCTGTCCGCACTGACATCTTTTAAAGCCTGACTTCACCTTTTCAGACATGCCAAGTGAAAAAAAGGTCACAAGCAACAGTGAAATAACAATCACTACACTTAAACTTAGCCAAAGGCTGTGAAGAAAGGATAAGAAGTGATTATTAACAATTTAACAGTCGAATCCGATATTTAAATAAATTTCTAAATAAATTGAAGTGCAGAACTAGTAATTAAGTCATAAATCTGTCATAGGTTTAGGTTTGTACTAAGCTAACTGCCCTTGCGAGCCATTTTAAGCCTAGCCAATTATCCCTTGTGAGAATCAAACCCTGCACCTTGTGTTTGTAAGGCAAACACCTTAACCATTAGGCCACCCTCCCAACCCCTTTAGTGAGTGGGGTAGGCCCTAGGGATCCTAACTAAATAAAACTGTTAGAAAACACTAATAATTTAGTCAATCGGAACCAAGACCATACACACACACACTAACAAGTCTTATAAATCCAAGAACTTTTAGATCAAATTCTATTAGAAAAAAAGCTGTATCTTATCTGATGTTGGCTCAGAGCTCTTCAAGCGATGTGATCAGTTGCAGCGGCAAACTAGATCTGAGGTAAGGGCAGAGGGAATTGTGGGAAATAGGTTGGACCTTCTTCTCGATGCAGAGCTTTGCTAAGCGGCCGACTTAGAGCCGAGGATCGGCTCCAAACCCATGTGTAAGAACAAACGGCGAGATTGAACACTCTCACATCAAATGTTTTTAGTGTTTTTAATGTTGGTGCAAATTTCTTATAACTCATATTTTAACTTTTTACAATTTGTATAATGCGGATGTATGGTGCTATGAATGACACACACACTGCTTTTTATTAAGTAGGTTAAAACCATTACACCACTTAAGGGTTAACGAAAGGAGTACATCTATCACGTGACTGTTGTATCACATTTAAATAAGTTTAACCTACGGTATGTCAGTATCTGAAAAAGTCTGTTTAACATTACAGACAAAAAGTGCTTCATATTGCACCAGTTTGGTTTCGTTGCTTTCATTTACTTTTATTGTGGATAGCAGCAATCTGCTGCAACATTGTGCCTGTTGAACTTATATTAAATATTGCTTGATGTCTACTGCGGTAGTGTTAGACAGCAAAAACTCTTGCTTCATGATAATAATGGCTAACAACTAATAATGGTAAATACTAAATAAAAGCAAGTAGTTATGGCCCTGAGTAATATGAAAACAGCACGCTGGAGGCAGTACAGAAGGTAGTGATGAAGAGCAATAATCCATGACAAACAATAATCGGGGATGAAGGTAACAGTCTAAAATGAGCAAGCTCAACTTAGAAGGACAGAGGCTTAAGCAAAATAAAAATGTTCAGGTATGCTATACAGACATAGGTAATGGATAAAACTTCAGATAAAACGTTTGATGTAGACACTACAAAAAACTTTGAAAGATGAACTTAAGCTTGCTAGAGAAAAGTCTGGAAAAAAGACATCTTTACCTACATGTGATACAACCAGCATGGGAGGGATCAAATTAAATTTTGCAGATCAAGAGTCCCTAGCAGTGAATAAGTTGAATTAACACATGGAAGGGGCTGAGCAAGCTCACTGTTGAACCCACACCTCTCAGCTGAAGGGGCTGAGCAAGCTCACTGTTGAACCCACACCTCTCAGCTGCAAGCTCACTGTTGAACCCACACCTCTCAGCTGAAGGGGCTGAGCAAGCTCACTGTTGAACCCACACCTCTCAGCTGAAGGGGCTGAGCAAGCTCACTGTTGAACCCACACCTCTCAGCTGAAGGGGCTGAGCAAGCTCACTGTTGAACCCACACCTCTCAGCTGAAGGGGCTGAGCAAGCTCACTGTTGAACCCACACCTCTCAGCTGAAGTCCTGCATGGTAAAAGGGCTTGACAACATTTTTCTCTGTCTCTCTCAGTGTTGCACTTGGTAATGCAATAATCAGCAGCTCACCAGAACAGAGCTCTACAGCAAGAAAGTCAATCATCAGGCACATACAGGAATGGTCTGCAACAGACGCACAGAGGAAAAGATAACAACTGCTTTTCCTCTCACCAGATGGAATCGACAACTACAGTTCTAACAGATTCAAGCAATCAGGACCTGGGTGCACTTCAGAGGTTACCAAAATATCTCCTCTTCTTATGATCACTCTCTTTCTTGGTATCACACAGCGGCTGTGCAGTAATCAACAATTCAGTAGAAATAAGCACCAATCCACACAACTGTTCTCTTTTTATATAAACCACATTCCCAATGAAGCAGGACTCAATCAATCAACAAACACACACTAGTGAAAATCTTACAAGATGACAACCAGGACTAGATGGTAAATGTTTCTCCTCATCTAGAAAAAGGAGCAATTACAGTCCCAGAACAGATTAAAGCAAGCAGGTCTCAGCATCACTTCAGGTGTTACTCATTTCCTAAATGATAAAATGGCTGGACAGGTTTTTCCACTAGTCTCTCTCTCTTGGAGTTGAGCTGGACTGCATGGTGATCAGCAGCTCAATAGCTTACAGTCAAAGTAAACATGTACCATCTGATAACAGTGCACGCTCTGATCACTCATCATCTATGTTACTGGTCTCCAACCTTTTTTTGTACGAACGACCAGTTTCATATAAGAAAAATTTCCACGGACATAATAAAGTGCATAATATTTATCCATTTGTTTGACATTTGTTTACTGGGGAGGCCCAACTGGACTAGAAGTCCATTTTCAGCAGAGACCCAGGCAGAAAAGTACAATAAAAAGACAATTGGCAATAATTGCCAAAAAAAAAGTGTATATTCTGCTTAACAGCATAACATTGATCTACTATGGTTGAGAGGTACATAAACCTAATAGCGCTGTACTTGACTGATTGTTTCTTGGCATTTTACCTCTTCCAGCTGGGCAGGACTTAATCTAGTGGGCAAATGATCATCCTACTCCTATTGGAACCACGTTCCTTGCCCTCCCCCCACTCACCAAACTAAACTCTATTAATATAAGCCTGTTCCTGTGGCACCATTTTTAAATCCCTTCTCCAGTCCTAAGATGCCTTCCTCGGCTCTCCGTTGAGTGTGCACGCCAGTAAGTCTAGTTCACTGTATTTAATAACCTAACTATCCTTATTGCAGCAATGTAATCTGTTTCTCTACTTATCGGTAAGGGTTACATTATTGTATATGTGTTTACTAGGATATTCTTGCCCATAATTCTTTCTATCATAGTTGTTTCTGCATAAGGTGTTGTCAACTTTGTTACAAGGGACCCATATGAATACTGGACTATATGGTTAACCTGTATTTCGAGAGACTAATATCTGAAACTATTGACTGGTATTTATCACATTATCTGTATATGTTGAATACTGCAGCAGCCTTTAGCCCATTACTGTGCTAAGTGTCTTTATAGGTTCATAGGTTGGTACTAGGCTATCGGCCCTAGGGCCTATGCAAGCCTAGCCATAACAATTCCCTGGATATTTCTTCCCACAATATTTACTTCTCTGGTCCCCTGTCTACCAGGGCGAATGACATGATCCCCAGGGTGAATTTCCTATCTCCCATCCAATCATCAAGGTTCCTTTTGAAGAGGGTCAATGAGGCGCTCTGCTTGACATGTATGGGCAGTCTATTCCAGAGTATGGGGAGTCTCTGGGTCAGGAACCTATCCCTCCAGCATGTTTTGTTCATTGTGATGACAAGGTTTAGATCCCTGGAGCGTGTGGCTCTGAGGGATTGGGATTTCTTTAAGTGGAGCATGTCCAACAGCTCAGGGTTTGACATGGCCTTCTATGTTAAGTAGAGATCGCCTCCGAGTACACAATATGCCACAGAGTATAGCTGGAGTTTTTTTTAGACGGTCAGCATATGGCATCTGCTTTAGGCCTGTGATTCTTTTAGTGAGGTATTTATGTGGCCTTTCCAGCTGTTGCAGATGTCTTGTAAGGTACATACCAAACGGGGCGCTATACTCTATAATGGGTCTAATGAGGGATGAGTACAGTGGGACAATGACCTCCTTTTTTCTGGAAGAAAAGCCCTTAGTGATGAGGTGTGCCACATAGAAGGATTTTCTCACTGTTGTGGCTATGTGGTTATCGAAGGTGAGACCACTGTCCACCTGTGTCCCCAAGTCTCTCATCACACTTTCGATGTTTAGTGTCCTACCACCTATGTGGTAATTCATGGGTTCATGTTTTTTTCCAAAGGGGATAACTATACATTTCTTGGCATTAAGCTTGAGCCCATGGCTCTGGCACCAGGCATCTGTTTCTGTAAGGCCTTTTTGTAGAATATCCACATCATTTGGGGATTCAATAATGGCTCCCAGTTTGCAGCCATCTGCAAACTTTGTCAGCCAGAGTCCCTTAGTGTTGGCCTGTACTTCAGAGAAGTAGATGCCAAACAAGAGTGGTCCCAGGACTGAACCCTGAGGTACTCCACTTGTCACTTTGTCTGGAGCTGGATTTGGAGTTGGCTACTTTTACAGTCTGGGTTCTGTCAGTAAGCCAGTTGGCAACCCATCGAGTGATGTAGGGATTTATGCCCAGCTTAGCAAATTTATCTATGATTCCAGAGTGGGGGATGGTGTCGAAGACCTTGGCGAGGTCAAGATAGGCTGTGTGGACCACCTTACCCTCATCCACAGCTCTGGAGACTGATTCGAAGAAGTCAATCAGATTCAGGAGACAAGATCGGCCCTTCACAAACCCAAACTGGGTGGGGTCCAGTGTTTGAAGATTGCCAATGTCTTTGTTTATAAGTTCCATGATAATGCGTTCTATGCCCTTGCAAATCAGGCTTGTCAGACTGATGGGACTGTAGTTCCCAGAATCCAAGGCGGATCCTCCCTTATGGAGCGGGATAAGTGTAGCTGTGTGCCACTCAGTGGGCACGAAGCCTGAGGTGAGGCTATGATTAAAGATGACACTTGGGTGAGGTGCCAGTTCATTTTGTAGTTCATCTAGTACACAGCCTGGGATGTCATCTGGTCCCATGGAAGCTGTATTCTTAACTTTGGAGAGTGCGGTTTCTACCTGTGTGGCCGTGTTTATCAGAATTTGGCAATCTTTTGGTATTGAGATGGGCCCTTTAGGGGGTGAGAGGGGGGTGAAGTTGGCACTAAATCGATCTGCCAGGATATTGGCAATATCCTTGGGATCAGTATATTTAATGTCATTCTGTTGTAGCTCAGAGCAGATCTGAGCATTGCTATTTAGATTCTTGACATAACTACAAAATGTCTTGTGGCTGTCTTTGGAATCTTTGGCAATTTTATTTTCATAACTAGCTTTTGAGGATTTTATGAGGATCTCAGCTTCTTACTGAGGCTGGTGAGGGAGTTTTTTTGCATCCTGGGATTTTCCTCTTTTCAGCAACAGTTTCTTCCTTCTGTTGTATAGTTTTTTTTATAGCAGGTGACCACCAGATTGGCTTCCGTTTTTTGAGAAGAGCATCTTGGTTCTATTTGGGATGGCACGATTCATGCACGAGTGGATGTGCTCGTACAGTGCCTTAGTGTAGGATTCCGCAGTTGAACTTCCAGATCCCGTCTGCGTGGGTGTAGTGAAGTTTGTCACTTCTGACTTCAGTAGCATGAAGTTGGCTTTGGAGAAGTTTTTTAAGGAGGTTTCCTTACTGGGGGGGGGGGGATGTGGATGTCAAAGGTGATTTGCTTATGGTCAGACCTGACCAATGAGGGGGTGACCACTTGTGTGGAGCATCTATCTCCCATGTTGGTAATGACCAGGTCTAGGATATTGGCTCCCCTGGTGGGACAATGGATTAGTTGATCCAGGGCATTGGAATTTATGAATTCCAAGAACCGTTGGGAAAAGGAGTTGGTACCCGAGTAGTTTTCCCAATTAATGGCAGGGTAGTTGAAATCACCCAGTATTAGGGTGTTTGGTTGTATTTTAATATTTTCCAGTATGTTTAGAAAGGTGTAGTGAGAATCTTGGGGCATGGTGGGGGATCTGTAGCAAGCTACAATTTGGATTGCAGTCTTACCTAGTGTTAGTTGCACCTGGAGAATTTCAGATGCATTGTGTTGGGCAACTAGCCAGGAGGTGTGACTATCCTTGGTGAATATGGACACTCCTCCACCTTTAGAGTTTCGGTCTTGGTTTTGTGGCCGAAAAGTGTGCTAAGAAATGTAGCCTGGTATTGCAGGGGTGCTCTCTGGAGCCTTGAACCAGGTCTCAGTTACTGTACAGATATCGATGTTCTCCATTTTTAGGAGTGCCTCGGGAGAGTGCATTTTGAGGTTTAGACTTCTAGCAATGAGTAGCATTACCTTCAGATTTTGCATGCTTGTATCTGTTACGGTGGTGGTTTTATCCTTTGAACCTTGCCTAAAAAAGGCACTACAGGGGTGGCAATAGCTTTAGCCAGTAACCTGAATCCCAGGGGCGACAGGTGCAGACCATCGCTGGCAAAGCATCGTGGTTTGTCGATCATGTCTTCCCAGGCAGACAAATACTGGATCCCCTTTGAATGACACCAGAAGCTTAGCTTAAACTCCTGGACCTGTGTGTTTGTACTCATCAGTCCTTTCCCAGTTACAACGGGAAGACGCACGGGCAGCACACTTGTGTATTATGAGGACTTTGTTTGTTGAACATGCTGTACCATTCCCCTTATTGTGTTTTCCATCATAAAGGGTCTTGCAGACGAGTGCCTTCCATTTAGTCCTGTACCCGTCAATACGGGCTGATGCATGTGATGAACACTGTATAATGTTAGGTATTTGCTGGTGTGGCTGAGTCTCTTCTTTGAGACCTTTGCCTGTTAATATGGGTCGTTGCATGTGAAGAAAACTGTGCAATATTGATTTTTTTCTGCTATCAACCTAGAATTGGACTGATTTTTTCTGCTATCAACCTAGAATTGGATTGATTTTTTTTCTGCTATCAACCTAGAATTGATTGTTTTATCTTTATGCCCTGACTGCACTAGTTATACTGCTAGTGCAATATTTGATTCTTTTGCTGTTAGCAACCTAGAATTGATTGTATTATCTCCATATCCTGACTATGCTAGCCACGTGTAGTCCTCTTTCCCTCTCTGCCTCCTGCCTATCTGGCCCATATACTTTCTGTTCTGAACTACTCTGGTCTCTTAACTACATACCCATTCACTCACCTCTCCTCTGTCCCCACTCTTACTTCCTAACCCCCTCTCCTCGCCCCATTCTTTGAACCCTCTTTCTACTCATTTATAATACCTCTTCACTTTTATATCTATTTACAGCTTGGATGACTACGAGTTTGCTGAACCATCCATTCCAATCTCCATCACAGCCCTGGTAACTACATGGATTTACCATTCCTGCCACCCTACCTGGAATTTCTAGCCTTGGACAACAAGGAAGTGCCCTCCAAAAACTCCCAAAGTGTAGGTGCCAGCCTATGCTCTGTTTGTTGGTAGTGTGGTTTCTCTATCTTTAGTGGCTTGCACATTTGCGGACCAACCCTGAAGACGTCTCCATCCCCCATTTTTGTGGTTACCCAGTCCATAGCTTAGGATCTTAATTTTAACTTGCAGTTTTCCATTCAGTCCACCAGATGGCAGCAAACTACAAGCTATAACCCTTGTGAATTAGCGCACTTGTAATTGTACAGTTCCCTAAGCATAATTTTATACCACCTACAAGAACTCTTACGAACTCCCACTCCATGTCGGGAGTGTAGTTCTTGTTCCCTGTTCCAACCACATTGTTTCTTTCCCCCTAGAAAGGAAGAAACAAACTTACAATAATAACAAAATAATAGGTAGAAAAAGATTTCTCTGCCATAGTCAAACTGCAGTTACCTGCAAACTAGCGCTGTACTTGACTGATTGTTTCTCGGCAGTTTACCTCTTCCTGTGTCTTCCCTGCTCCGTTTATCCTACCCTGCCCCCTATTCCCACCCGCCCTCACTACCTCTGGACTTATACCTCCCACACTACACCAACCCCATCACAAGCCCAATCAACAAAATCCTCCCCGCCACCTATCAAGCCAACCTCTCCTCCATACAACTTCATCCCCATTCTCAACACTAAACTCGTAAAAAAGGGGGCGGTGTCACCCTCCTCTACTCCAAGCCAATTCCAAAATTTGGTAATGCAGAAGTACTCCCAGTCCTCCTACACTTAAACAAGCAGAAGCTCATTTGCATTGTCACCCTTTACATCCCTCCTGGAGACAACATACCAATCCTCAAAGACATTCTCTGCTGGCTCTCTACCAATATCACAAATTAAACTATAATTCTGGGTGATATTAATATCAATTGGGCAACAATCCAATCTCTAACCAACTTCCAAAACATTAACCTTTATAACTTCACTCAACTTATCAACTCAGTCACTAGACCATCCAACGATCTCCCCTCTGGAAGTACCCTAGATTGGAGTCTAGTTTCTCACCCTCATAATATCACTAGCAGTAGAATCCTTCCTGACCGATTAGGTGACTATCTTCCCATTTTCACTCATCGCCTTCCCTCCTCCATACAGCTATCCCACACATATTCCTCTTGCCGGATCCTAAAAACCTTTAACCCTAATACATTCTCATATGCACTAAAAACAACTAAATGGAATCCATTAAGCACTCTATCCTTAGATAGTGCTATTACCTATTTCAACTTTCTTAAACGTGCTTGATTCCTTTGCCCCCAAGAAATTAAAAAACATAAAAAGCAATTCTGTCCCTTAGTTAACCAAGACTACCTTACTCACTATGCGGCTCCGTGATAAAGCCTGGAAACACTATCACAATACTAAAACCACAGCTACCCTTAATGAACGCAGATCCCTTCGCAACAAAGTAAAAAAAACTTAGTTTAACGGACCGCAGATCCTATTACTCCATGCTCCAAGCCAATCATAACACCAATCCAAAAAAGTTTTGGAATGGAATTTCATCTCTTCTCAACCCAAGGAAGAAAGAAAACCCCTGTCCTGACCCAAATTGCCTCTGACTCAGACCTAGCCTCACAGTTAAATTCATTCTTTATTGACTCCATAGCCAAACTAACAACATCCTTCACCAAAAACCCTGCAACCTCACAGCCATCCCAACTCTCCCCTCCCTCTTCTACAAAGTCTAGCCCTCAACTCCCCCATTTCCATGAACCATATTCCCATCTCCACCTCTAACGAGTCTAGCAATAAACCCCCTCCCTTCTCTATGAACCCCATTCCCATCTCTACCATAAAAAAATTCTTCAAAAATTGAAGCCATGCTTCAATGCCCCCGATGAGATACCCTCCTACTTCCTAAAAATAGCTGCCGAAGCCGTTGCCTTCCCTATTTGTATCTTAATCAATCGATCAATCTCTGAATGTTATGTTCCCCAGCTCTGGAAAAAAGCCTTCATCACTCCACTCCATAAAGGAGGCGACAACAATAATATCACAAACTTTCGACCAATCGCTATTCTATCCCCACTATCAAAACTCCTTGAAAAATGTATTCACCAACAACTGATACCCTACCTCTTAAAAAAAAAACACCTTCTCTCTCCCACTCAACACGGATTCTGGCCCAGCCATAGCACCACTACTGCTCTCCTTTCCTTCTTAGACACCATTAACAAGTCTCAGGATTCTGGCCACATTGTATCCACCCTCCTCTTAGACCTCTCTAAAGCATTTGACACCATTTCTCAAAATCTTCTCCTCAATAAACTCTCCAAAATAAATCTATCCCACTCCTCCATCAAATGGTTCACCAGTTACCTAGAGAATAGACAAAAGGCAGTCAAATGGAAAAAAGCAACTTCACCTTTCCTACATACTCCTACTGGTGTACCCCAAGGCTCAATTCTAGGCCCCCTACTATTTAGTATTTTCATCAACAATTTCCATCAAGCCATCCCTAATGCCAGTCTTATCCAATATGCAGTCAATTCTACCATAATCTGCTCTGCCACATCTACTTCCTTATTAATAAAACTAACCCAGGATGCCTTCTCCTCAACGGAACAATGGTTGCTACATAACCATCTTGCACTGAATGCAACCAAGACTAAGCTTATGATATTTTCCCCTAGTAAAACCATTATCCCAGATCACCAGCCAAAACAATACTCCCCTCGAAATTGTCTCCACTGCCAAGCTATTAGGAGTTATCATTGATGACCAGTTAAAGTTCAACAGCCACATACAAGCAAATATCAAAAAAACTCACACAAAACTCGGTATGCTCTACCATCACAACTGTTTCATCTCTTCCTAACTAGGCTTGTTCTTACTACCACTTAGCTTATCCCTTCCCTCTTATATGGTGCCTCTATCTTTACTAACCTGCAATCCTCCCTCACGTCAAAACTATCCTCCTGCTACTACAAAATCTCAAAATGTGTCACAGGCCACAGATCCACTACCCATCACTGCTTATCACTACAACTCAGTTGGCTTGAGCTACCTAATTTTCTTACCTATCTCCAACTCATCCAGGCACACAAACTCATCTTCACCCCCTCTCTCTGTCCCTCCTTTTCCTCTGCCTTCCAAATGCATCTTCCTAAAAGAGAGCTATGATCTAACTTCCAAAATCTAATTGAACTACACAAACCCACCCGGTTTTCAGGCAAACATCTTCTATCCTTCTCTCTTGCTCGCCACTAGAACTCTCTCCCACCCCTCCTCCGTACAACCAAAAGTCTCTCTGTCTTTAAAACACTCCTTCATACACACCTAACTTCACAATGGGAATGCTCCTGTTCCCACCCCACATAGCCTCCTCAACTACTCTCAGTCCATTTTTTTTATCTTATACACCTGACATCGTTCATATTAAAAACCTTGCAAAAACTGAATACTGTACAATCTGCTGAATTGCTGATGTAAATAATTTTTAATAAGATTTGTATTAATGTACTTTCTCCAAATAACTCCTTCTACTTTGTAACTCTGTATTTTCTTTTTTTTTTCTTTTAATTATCTCACATGTTTTGCAACTCATATGTTTTTGTATTCCTGTAATTTGTTAACACTTGTATTTCTGGAGCTTTTCTCCCCAGGACTTCACTGAAAACGGGCTCCTTGTGGCCCAATGGACCATCCTGGTAAACAAACTGCAAATAAATAAATAGCAACCTTATTGACTTTCTAAGTTTATAAGAGCAACATTTAAAATATGTCCCTATTTGGCTCTGTCCAGCATACCTCTCAACTGTACAGATTTCAGCCTCATTTTATTTGGTCTGTGTCTCAAAATTGTTGTTTTCTGGCAAATCACTGGCAGATCATTGAGGTTTGAAGTCAGAAAATGACAGACAGTTGAGTTTTGGACTTTGTACCCTTCAGAAAATACATGCTAATGCAAGACCTGTATTTCTAGCTACTTTCTAACTTTGTAAGAGCAGTACTTAAGTGTCCCTATTTTGGGGCCTTTGTCCCCCCATTATTTTTGGCTTTGTCCAAATTTCTTATTCTAAGAGGTATGTACAGTCCAGATTTATTGTGGGAGTGGTACAGTATGGTCGAGAGGTATGCTAACCTCATTGCTGCTACTGACAAGGATCTCACACACACACACACACACACACACACACACACACACACACACACACACACACACACACACACACACACACACACACACCAGTTCATTCCATGAACATTAGAAGATGGAAGTAAAAAGCATAAGCAGAACAGTGCAGCTCTGTGAACAGTTCCATTCCAAGTGAATAACATTTACCAGCAAAATAGTACAGTTCTGTGAACTAACACTTACTATAAGCAAAGCAGTTCCGTGATGTAAGCAAAAGCAGTTCTGTTCCAAGTGAATAAACTTACTATAAGCAAAAATTCACTTATTATAAGCCAAACAATGCAGTTCTGTGAATGAATAACACTTACTATAAGCAATAAGCAAAGCAGTTTCATTCCATAAACATTAAAGGAAGGGATTGGTTTGTTTAAAACTGAGCACGTAAAGGAGACGGCAGCAAGTGAAGAAGTAAAGTGCTGCCCAGGGTGGATTGCCCCATTCAACCCTCTTCCACCCCACCCCCAGCTATGCCACTGACTCACACATCCAAACAAAACACACACGCAGTCTCTTTTGCAATTCATGCACACATTCACTCACACAAGATTTAACTCTCTCACACAGTCTCTTTTGCTCACATGCAGACAGAAACATACACACACACACACACACACATGGACTACTTTCATGCACGCATTCACACACACCTTTTGCGGTTTCCTTGACTTATTTTACACACACTAAGCACCAAAAGCACTGCTTAGTGAGTGTAAAATAATGGCTCGATTAATCTCACTGCTCACTCTCTCTCATACACACAGTCTCTTCTTCTTTCACACACACATACATTCTGTTTTCATGCATGCATTCACTTAAACATGCAGACAGATACATAAACACACTCATACACATACATACACACAAGTTTTTCATTTCACTGCGTGCCTGGAGGCCTGGTACTAAATGATCCATAGCCTGGTATCGGTCCGCAGGCTGGTGGTTGGGGATCACTGATCTAGGTTATGGGTCTGGCATACTTCCACTGTGCCAAATGAAAAAAAAAATGATGATGATGATGAAGCACCAAGTCTTTCTCTTCTCAGATGGGGATAGTCTAACCACTTAAGGTCTGTTGAGAGCAAAAAATATCTGCAACATCTTCTGACAAAAAAAAAAAAACAATACTAGGTTATTCAGCACAAGTGTATTATACTGGTTGCTGAAAATGCTAGCTATAAGATGGCACTACTACTTGCACAATCGACAACCTGAGATCAACTACTTTTTAAGTCAAAGGATAACATCTGTCACTGCCCATTACAACATCGCAAATGGAGCCAAACTCTCACCACCACTCCTGAGGGTACATCACTGCACCGAACTGTATATATTACAGAGGATTATGATTGGGTTTCCAATCATAACCAACTTATTATGTGTTTCTGACATAGATGCCAAAGAATTCACAATGAGATCAAAGCTCAAGAGGTGAGTCTTGGTATCCATGTCAAAGACTTATGATCTGTAAGACCCAATCATAATTCTTTGTAGTGTATGGAGCACAAAGCCTTTGAAAGCTGGTAAAATATGGCTTGGTAACAGACAGCAGACAGTAAAGAGGTTCCTTTCTAAAGTGTGAATGGCTTTAAAAGCTGTTAATCATTTTGGTCTAACATAATTTTTGTTTTTCTAAGTATGGCAGAACAAAGTAACGACTTTTAAAACTGTTTTATCTTCTGGCAATGTTCTTTTTCAGATGGTACTATACCAAAACAAGACCACGCAAGTACGGCAAGGTGCATGACCTAACACACAGTCCAAAACACAGAAAAATGGTCAGCACTCCAGTCAGCTGGAGTGCTGACTGTTTTTCTATGTTTTGTACAGTCTGTTATTCAATTAGCAGGAGACCAGATCTCAACAGCATTTAGCAGTGCTTAACAAAAGTTTGTAAAGCACTTTTCTGACATCAGAAAGGTGCTCAACAAACTTGTTATTATCTACCTTTTGGAGTGTAAATGTCAACATTCCACACACTATGTCTTTTCTTGATATTTTGCTTTGATGCAGTTTACTACTGAGAATTCTTAACTCGCTTATATCAGTCTGTATTTTCTACTGAAGTGCACCCTATTTCAGAAAGTGACAAAGGCAATGCCATCTATAAGGTCCATATTAAAGAAATACAAGCAAAGATTATTCTAGCTTATCTCACTGACAATTTCATCATGCCATTCTAAGACCTTTAAAGTCAACCTACAAATGTCAAAGACTGTGCTTTGGGGAAACTTGAAAATGCTAACAAAGTGATGCTTGTTAATTTGTTTTTATTAACTTGCTTCAAATGCCAATCTAAAATTATGTTTTGTCATTTCACATGTACAGCTACTTTGTGAAGTTTTTCCTCACAGAATTCCCTCTGTAAATGGCCTCTGCCCACTAGCACCAAACTGGTTAAGAGCAGCAGACCCATAAGGAAAGGCCATTGTAACTGTAAACAAACTTTACAGTTTACCCACTTATGGGTATCTTCACTTGGCTAGAAATTACAGCAGTAGTAGTAATTTCCCTGTGAAGAACCTGTGTGGACCACTTATATGCTAAATACCGTGGGGGGTTGCCTTAAATATTCTGTTCTGTGCCTGGCTCCATACTTCAAGAGAATGGACTTTACCACATGGTAATCTGAGGCTATACATGATCCCTGGAGGTTTAGATTCTCACAGGTCATTTAAAACCTTTCCTAATTGGTGCAGACTGCTTGAGGCAGACTGTTTCACTGACAGAAAAAACTCTGCTCTCCACAAATTCAACCGTCTCAAAAAAGAGAGTATATATGGTGGATACCTCTTCCACATCAGGGCAGAATGGCACAACATGCATATGTGTGTATTCCTTCTCTTTACACTGTTACCTCATCTTCCAGTGAAACACAGGTAAAAATTTCCCAAGATTTTCTGCTGGGATGTGAGGGCAAAAAGAGCTTGGTCTCATTCCAAAGTACTCGACAGAATGCAGGAATTTAGACTGATGCCCTCTTCCCTTCCTTCCTCATCAGAAAAGGGGAATCAAATCCTAGTTTATGCCCTGTATTTGTGGGTAAATCCATTCATTCTCTACCCTTCTGGAGTTGCTGGCAAACATTCTGATAGTGACTGAAACTTATATTTAGTCTCCATATCAGCTGAAGCAAATGTTTGGGATATGTACTCCAGCTTTGATTTAGTATTATTTAGCCAAATAACACAACCTTTGACATGAGTTTGCCTTGCCAAGAAACATGTATCAAAACTGTAAGTCCTTCATGATGTAGTGGTTGACATCTAGTTAAGAAAACGTGAGTACAAAATTCCTGAGAGGAGTCATCTAACTGTAAACATGATTAAAATAAAAAGGCCCTCTCTAGAACTTGAATTCGGCATGCATTTTCTTTTTTCAAATGTGATTCTCTGTGCACAGCAAGTACGGAGGGTGCTTGGATACCCCGCCTTATAACTATTACTTCTGCTAGGTGAATTTCAAAACTGCAGGCTATCATATAAAAACAGACTTATTTTGTGTTCCACTAGATGTGGTCTTCCCAAGAATCAACCGCCTTTGTTATATAGGTGGACTCAGAGGCTTCATTAAACCTTAAGTTCCACTGTACACGTTGTTCTACTCCAACAAACCAAGAAAGAAGTCAAGTCACTGCTCCATACAACTGCAAGTTACAGTAATGGCTTAACCCCAAGGAAACAGCAGTCACATAAAAGATTATACATGTAAGGAATAACTGAAGCTGTGGAATAAAAATCATGTTGGAAATTCAGGTTTACGTGGGATAAGCGTAAAGCACCTTAAGATGGGTACAGGAAGACTCTAACCTGGGCTAGCAGATTATTAATGATGTAAAATTAAGAAGAAGACATAATAGGCCAAGCTGTCATATGCCTCAAACATTCCTTAATACTGTTTCTCTTTTGACATTACTAACTCTCCTGAAAGATTCAATTATTTGCCACTTTTACTCTGAAGTACCTTGTTCCTTCTTCCTTCTATTTCTCTTGAACCATATGCCTTTTAACTTCAAACTGTTCTACTGATCTCATACCTCATCTGATGTCTTAAATGTACTTTCGCTTTAATTATAGCTCAACTTTTTTCTTCCTTCCTCAAAATTACAAATGTTAATACTAGTCTCTCTTTACTTGTCTTCTGGTGAAAACTGTGTGGGCTTTTAGTTGACTTCTTCTAAACTGCATCTAGCATGTCTATGTTCTTAACAATGAGGTCTCCAAAACTGAAAACAGTGCATATGTAATTTCACAAAACCCAAACAGGGAATATTACAGCTCTGTGTTTCTACTGATAATACAACTTTCTATCCAAACAGGGACTCTGCCAGCCATCCTTGCTGTTCTTGCAAACTGTCTACTTAACTTTGGGCTAAGTGGTATGATTACACCACAGGTCCCTTTCCACATTAATTGCTGTTACTGCTTTCTCCAGATAAACTTATTTTCCTAGGGTTTTCTTCCAGATGAGTATTTTGTATTTTTATATTAAATATGCCACATACTAAATTATACATTTTAAATTATTTCTCCAAGGCCTTGTACATAATGGCAACTGTTTAACCACCACAGCAACCTATGGCATTTTTAGCACTTGGTCAAATTTTCCTAAAAGTACGAGTGACTTCAGAAGAAAATAGAGTGCTATCCACATTTTTCCACTTTATAAAGAGCAATACCCTCTCCTGGTTATCTTCAATGATCTCTTGACAAGGCTCACCAAAGATCTTGCCCTTAAATGGGGTATCCAGGACAGCCTGGAGTAGGTACACATGAAATGAGAGTAGCAGGAGCTATGTTGTTCTTAGAAAGGCTTGGGGTCACAGGTCTATCCACAAATTTCGAAGGATACTGCTGCTACACTGTCTCCCTCAGCAGCAAATATTAAAAATATCTAGCACCACTTTAAATTAATCAAAGTTGATGACAGAGGGCAGCATTTCCATTGTTTGCTCAGTCAAAGAGAGTCTGGAAGTAGGGCATAGGGCATGTAACGAATGGCTGAAATTGTACTAGCTCTGTAGCATAGAGTGATGTAGTAGCAACTATGACCCAGTTTTGATAAGAGGTCCAAATGCTGAAGAATTCAAGAATAATGATGAGCAGCTGTCTGCTCATCTGTCAATTAGTTATAAGCTGGGAATGTGTGCCTGGATGGCATGCATTCAAATTACAGAAAAGACAGAAACATCAACAATGTGAAGGGCAGCATTTCTCAAGGCAGTCATTTCACCTAAAAATGCAAGTGTCAGGCTTTGCACTGCTCTTCATACAGCTATCCCTTGTATGCTACCAGTGCACATTCACGGAGAAATCTCTAGAAAAGAAGGCTCCTCAAGATAACGACAAGCAAAAGACGAATACTCATTATATAGTAAAGAGATATGTTGTCAAGACAGGTTCATTTCTTTTGTATACCAGAGAAGTGGTAAACAAGTCTAGAAATATTAAATGGAAGCCATATTTTTACTGGTTTAGCATGGCTGTAATATACCTTTTATCTACCTTAGAGAATGGGCAAACTATACATTAAACAATGATTGGAGAATGAATGTTCTCAATCAGGGTGTTAATGTACAGATAATGCTTGCTGAAAAAAAAGTTGGATGCTTTACAACTGCATATCAAGCTGCTGCGAAACTCGGAGAGTTAAGAAGCAAACATCTGCCTTTTTTATGCTTGCTAAACAGTGAAACAAAAAACTAAATTAAAAAAAATCATGTGTGCATGCTTGGGTGCATGCATGAGTGTGAGATAGCTAGACAAGAATACTGACTGCAACAGTCTATCAGCATTGATTCATAACAGTACCTCCAAGTTATAGGTGCAACCTTCCACAAACAGTTCATCACATCCTTTTTGTGACTGAAGTGTTGCATAGACACAATGTTACAGACAAATTTGCTTGTAGTATGGGGGCTATACTTATAACTCCTGAATTCCACATTACAGGTTCTCAACATTGTTGCCATTTGGCATTTTCAGCATTTGACACCATGTAGCTACTATTTCCTAATCAGAATATGTAAATCGTCAACCTTATGACAGTAACCCCCCCCCTCAAAAAAATATGTATATATGTGCCTTTATGTATTTATATATATATATATATATATATATATATATATATATATATACATACACACACATATATATATATATATATATATATATATACATACATACATACACACACACACACGCACACATATGGCTCTACTTCTGTTCATTGAAATTACATTCTGCAAAAGTGCATTTAAGTGAAAATGTACTTGAGCAAAATAAGGGAATATTCCCTTTTCCCCACTGTAGTGCGATCTCGGAGTTAGTATATTTAAGTAGTGGGGGGGCACCTCTCCCCACATGGGGATGCAGGGGGGATTGTCCCCCCTGCAAAAATGTGTTTGTAGTGTGTTATATCTGGTGTTTGGTGCATCACTGAACTGTGATTCATGAAAGTGCATTTTTGCTTAAATGCATTCGCAGAATTGGGTTCGTACATCTGTTCTTCAATAAACTAACTTCAATGAACAGAAGTAGACAGACAGACACAGACACACACACACACACACACAGAGACACACATCTACCAGCCAATACATCAAAATCAGTTTTATCAACTGGTTGGCTTGCTGTACACATTTTATTGGAAGTCTGTAATGCTGAATGCTTGAAATGTTGAAGCTTCAGCATTGTTGATTCATAGAGTGCGTGAGATTTGTGTGCATGCAGGTAAGAGAGGAGTTGTTTATTAAAGCTGAAGCTTTCAGAGATAATGGAAGTCTCAACATAATGGGAAGGAATGCATGTGAATGTTTGCAGGTTAGGCTTAGGTAAGGGGGTAGATTTAGTGTTATGTGCATGTGATTATGTGAGAGATGTGTGTATGCAAATATTCCTCATAAAATTTGTGGATTATAGCAAATCGGTGAGAACCAACATCATTAAATAATGAAAGACTTTTGAGTTTCAGACTTCATATCCTTCAGAAAAATGCACATTAACAAAAAATCTGTTATTCTAGCAACTTTCTAAGTTTAAAAGAGCAATATTTAAAATCTGTCCCTATTTCTGGGTCTCCCCATTATTATTGGCTTTGTCCAGATTTCTTACACTAATATAAACCGTATTTCTCAATCTCTTAATATATATGTATATGTGTTTTTGAATGTGTGTGCATGGACATTAAATTCTTAAATACCTTATATATCTGATGTAAAATATTACTGTAAAAATAAATATACTAAAGTAAGTTTGATTCATTAGGCAAAGAAGCTATCTTACAACAAATATATAAAAAATTATACAATATTAAAAAAAGAGCAAAATAATTTTGTGGATAGCCCATTTTGTAAGGATGATAATTCCCTCCAGGGTGTGTGTTATGATGGAAATAACACCCTTCCAGGGACGTACAGGTCCTCCCCCTCAGCACATCCCTGGACGGGCATTATTTCCACAACAACACACACCCTGTTGGATATTATTGCTTGCATATCACATGACTTGGGCATTAAAGCAGTGTCACACTATTTAGGGGTGGGACCATTGTTATATTCTGCATTAACTTTGTTACAACTTTCTTTAACATATGCTATTGATGTTTGAAAAAAGTTTTATTTTATATATATATATATATATATATATATATATATATATATATATATTTTTTTTTTTTACAGAAAAGAGGGCATGGTGTTCAGGGTACCCTCTTCCCTATTTACACTAACACTTTCATGGTGAGTTTTGAACCACGATGTTTTATGGCACTATTTTTTAACATGTTATTAGCTAGACAGAATATATACATTTGTTTCTGATATGCAGAGAAAATAAAAGATTATTTCCTTATAAAATGCATCTGCATTAAGTAAATGGAGAATTAAATTTACATATGATACGCTGATAAAAGTGAAGAACATTTTCACAGTGAAACTGCATGTAGATGCTTGAAGGATAATGGTTAGCAAGGTCATTTAGTCCTAACCGTATACCTAATGAATTAGTCCACTTTGCACTCTGTTATGAAATGCACTTTCTGATCTAATGTATATAGTATGTATATAGTCTGTCAACCACTGATCTCCATCCAAGTTTTCTAGTCTCACATCTATTTCCTACACAGAAAATTTAACTTAGCTTTTGTATTTGTATGCATGATATGTCATGGCACCTTATCCTTATATCAATGCAAGTCCTCAACTACATTTGCTGATGTATTAGAAACAGATTCTACTTCACAAAGATTACTACCCTGATATGGTATAATAATAAACCGATGCATAAAATTGAGAACTTGTACAATTCTAGTCAATCAAATGTAAAGGTGCACAACTATATACATCTACATGTGTTTTTAAATTTCTGTATCTGTGCTCAGGCCAGTGCTGAAAAGGATCTTTGGACTGGCTCACTCATCCATTTAACAAACAGTACATACATCCATAAGTAAATAAATCAATAAAAGAGAGTAAACTCTCAGTTAACCGGCACCCATGGGGATTGGTAGATGACGGATAACAGTTTCTGGATACTTGAGACTTACTATTAAAAATAGGCCTGACTAATACTGTACCCTATACTATTTGTTTGACTTAACTTGTTCTCAAGTTGGGCAGAGAGGGAGGGAATTTATTCCTATCTTCCTTTTTAAAGCTCTAAAACTCTAAAAATGCAAGGCATGTTTCTGTAGGGAAAAACAGAAAGTGCAACACATGAAAACTGTAATGTATTTCTTCGAAATCTTTTTGCTGGTTGCTTGAGAGCACCGGTTGCTTGACTTCCAGTTAACTGAGAGTTTACTGTACATACACGCATAAATATATAAAACTAAGCTGCAACAGAAAAACAGCAGTTACAACTTTCTTGCATGAATCAAGTGTTCCTCTACCATATCCAATCAATACTTTTTTCTTTAACATAAGTGATATGTCTGACATGAAGGAAGTGTTGAAGAAATTTTTTTAAAGGTTGCTTGACAGAAGGTATTCCCCAGAAACCAGAAAAAATAGGCGGTTTGTTAAAAATGACCATAACAGACTGAAGATTTTAATAAGCCACTGCACAAATTTTTCTGAAAATTTTAGAACAGATGAAAAAGCGAACACTAATACCAACATAATTTGTTTTACTAACTATTTGTGCTTTTTTTGTCTAAAAATAAGTTTTTCTTTAAAATAACATTAAGTTTGGGTGAATTACATTCTTTCTTTCCCTCTCAACCTTATAAATTAAAAACAAAAATTATATACTTACCATAACAATGAATTTTTATTGTCCCACTTTGTCTGTCTCGACTGATGGGTTACCCACCCCTCATGATGGATCTAGGCCGGCAACTTCCCACACAGACACTTCTCTACTGCTGTAGCTCCTCCTCCTCTTTCCCACAGTGCAGTGCACCCCTTACTATTCCTCATACTGAGCGTCTCCTATCAGATACCAAAGTAATACGAAGGCTTGGAGAAAGGCTTTGGATTTAGGACTACGAGGTCTATCCAGGAAGGAAAATGAGAATTTGGAAGGTGGATGGTGGGAGGGTTGTTGACATGGATGGAGAAGGACAATAAGGACTCATCATTATAGTAAAGTACATAACTTTTACATCCTGTACTATCCTCTCCTTCCATATCAACTAATGGAACAGAATCCTCAGATACTTTCTTCATGGAGGGCATACTGATGCAGCGGTTAGCATTGTCACCTCACATTAAGAGGTTCTCTGGTTCGAATCTCGGCTGGGGTGCCTTCTGTGTGGAGTTTGCATGTCCTCCCTGCATTCATGTGCGTTTCCTCCCACCCAGTTTCTCCCCGGAACTCCAATGAAAATGGGCCCTGTCCCCAGTCAGACTTTCCCCGTAAACAAATGTTAAATAAAATAAAATAAATAAATACATCATGACAGGATGTCCCTAAGGATGGAAGATCCAAAGGAAACCCTAGATCTTGATATGAAATTAAGTTTATAATGTTTGACAAAGTTATGCATTGTTGATCATGCCGCTGTCATCTACATAAGAATTCTTAAAAAAAGGTTATGGAAGAGGAGATTGATCTTGCAGAATGTGTCTTTGTTTTAGAGGTCTTTTACTCAGGAATATATATGAAGTACAATAAGAAAGCCACCTGGAGACTTGACAGTCACCTTTGAGACATGGTGTTTTTTTCCCCAGCAAGGCTGGAAACCATATACTGGTTGTCTTTAGAAGGGGATTGTATTCTGTGAAAGTAGAAATGTAACATTTTGAATATGTAATATATTTTCTTTGTTAGTATGACTAGGGAAGAAAACTGGTAGATGGACGCTTTGATTCATGGCTGATTCAGAAGCAGTCTTGTGTACAAAGGAAGAATTTGGTCTTAGACAGACTAGCTTTATTTAAAAAAAAAAAAAAAAAAAACATAGGGTAGTTGCAAAATACTGAGCGAAGTTCAGATATTCATCTTCCTGAGGTGAAGCAGTTTCAAATGGAGGCTGGGTGAGAGCTCGAAGTATAAAATTTAGGTCCCATGGGGGAGTAGGATGCTTGGTAAGAGGGGTTTACCACCATATGGTCGACCAGTGGAGTGCGGCAACATCCCACATTTGCAAACCCAGATGTTGTGAATCACAAACTCCCGCCCCCTTTTTGACCCATGGTAGCACTCGTTTCTGGATGTAGAGCGGTCGGAAATGTCGTATTCTGTGTTTTTGAGACATTCCAACTGTTCAACATGCTAGGATTCGCTAAATATATTTGGACACCCCCACCAGAGGTGATAACATATTGGACTTGGTCATCACCAACATGGGCAACCGGTGTTCTACACTGGAGGTCAAACCCTCGCTGGTTAGATCAGACCATAGACTAATCACTCTGGATATCCACATTCCGCCCCCACCCCCAATGAAGGAAACCACCGTGAAAAACTTTTCAAAAGCAAACTTCACGTTACTTAAGACCGAGGTGGAAAAGTTCAGAGCCTCCATGCTAAAGGACAACGCTGTCCAAGCTGCTGAATCCCTTACAATGGCACTCTATGAGCACCTGCAAGAATGCATGGGTCGTGCTATCCCAAGCAAAACCAAGACTCACTCCTCCAAGAAAAGGAAGCCAGTCTGGTGGACCCCTGCCATAAACAAGCTATACAATAGAAGGAGGAAACTAGTGCAGAAAAGGGTAAAATCCCAAGAAGGAAAGACATCCCTGATCAGTATCAGCAAGAAACTACGATCCCTCATAAAATCATCCAAGGCTAGCTTCGAAAGAAAAATTGCCAAGGACTCCAAAGATAACCACAAAGCGTTCTTTAGCTATGTCAAGAACCTAAGTGGAAACTCTCAGATCTGCTCTGAGTTAGTGCAGAATGGCACAAAATACACTGAACCGACTGATACTGCCAACATTCTGGCACACGGGTTTAGTGTAAACTTCACCCCCTAAAGGGCCCATAACCATACCAGAAGAATGTAGTGCCCCGGCAATCACTGACACACAGGTTAAAACAGCCCTATTTACAGCCAGAAATACATCTTCAATGGGGCCACACGGTGTCCCAGGCTGTGTCTTACACGAGCTCCAAAATGAACTAACCCATCACCTATACACACTGTTCAAACTTAGCCTCTCTACACGCTACGTACCCAGAGTGGCGCACAGCAACAGTTATCCCGCTCCACACAGGTGGAGCCACAACGGACCCCAGGAACTATCACCCTATAAGCTTGACTAGCCTGGTCAGCAAGGCTATGGAGCGCATCATCATGGAATTCATTAACTGAGACATTGGGAACCTTCAAACATTGGACCCTACCCAGTTTGGCTTTGTTAAGGGCAGATCATGCCTCCTAAACCTGGTGGACTTCTTTGAGACAGTTACCAAGGCTTTAGACGAGGGAAAGGAGGTCCACACAGCCTACCTAGACCTCGCAAAGGCTTTCAACACTATTACCCATTCTGGTATTATAGACAAGCTCACCAGCCTGAACATAAACCCCTACGTCACAAGCCGGGTTGCCAACTGGCTCATGGATAGAACCAACACAGTGAGAGTTGCAGGCTCTAGGTCCAACTCTAAACCAGTTACAAGTGGCGTCCCCACAGGGCTCAGTCCTGGGACACCTCCTGTTTGGTATATACTTCTCAGAGGTACAGGCAAGCACAGGAGGACTACGGCTAACCAAGTTCGCAGACGACTGCAAACTGGGGGCCATAACTGACTCTCCAGCTGATACAAACATCTTCCAGAAGGGTCTCACTGAAACGGACACCTGGTGTCAAAATCATGACCTCAAGCTAAATGCCAAAAAGTGCATAGTCATCCCCTTTGGAAAAAACAAAGTACCCGCGAACTACCACATACGTGGTAGTCCCCTAAATACAGAAAATGTAATAAGGGATCTGGGGACCCAAGTAGATAGTAATCTCTCCTTTGATAATCAAATTGCCAGGGTAGTTAGAAAATCCGTCTATGTGGCCCACCTAATCACGAAAGGGTTTGCATTTAGAACAAAAGAGGTTATTGTGCCCCTCTACTCATCACTCATCAGACCCATCATAGAGTACAATGCCCCATTTGGGATGTACCTTACAAGACACCTGCAACAGCTGGAAAGACCACAGAAGTACCTTACCAAGAGGATTACTGGCCTCAAACATATGCCCTATGCAGCCCAACTGAAGAAACTCCAGCTGTACTCGGTTGCGTACTGCTTACTCGGAGGTGATCTCTGCCTGACATACAAGGTCATGTCCAACCCAGAATTGATAGGCATGCTCCATTTAAAAAAAAAAAATCCCCAAGAGCCACACGCTCTAGGGATCTAAACCTCAGCACAACGATAAATAGGATGTGCTGGAGAGCTAGATTCCTGTCACAGAGACTCCCCATGCTTTGGAACAGGATTCCAATCTACATTAGGCAGAGCCCCCTCACTAACACTCTTCAAGAGAAACCTTGACGAATGGATGGGAAACAAAAAATTTACCCCGGGGATCACTGCAGTGGCTCTGCTGGACAGAGGCACAGAGAACTAATGGCTCTGCTGGGCCGAGGCACAGAGAACTAATCTAAGGGGGCGGCAAAGGCCAACACATTCTGGCTAGGCTTATAGATGCCCTCGGGCAGATAGCCTAGTACTTACCTACGAACCTATATATAGGTTAGAGCACTGTGTGCTCGACCATATGGTGGTAAACCGGTGGAAAGCCAAACAATTTGAATTTAACCCTCTGTGGACATTTGAAATAGCTGCTAATTGAACCCTCAATGGTTGAGCAGCCAGAACAAAAGTCAAATAAGATAGTTAGGAACTGCAGTACTGAGGGAATAGAAAATGGAAAGGGGTCTCTTATTCTACTGCATATAAGGAAACAGTTTCCACTTAAATGATTTAAGTATTTTTTTTGAGAGGCAAATGGAATCTGAACTACTCTACTGGAATGAGTAGGATTACTGGAGTAGTAGAAACCATGTGGTGAGTTTGCAGGAGTTCAGGTCTGGGTGAAGATGACTGGATGGGTAAGACAAGAGATCCAGGTCGTAGTACGTGATGCCAGGGCACTGGGAACCAAACTTGCCTGACCCAGAAAAGTGCTATGAATAACTTTTGCCTTGCACAGAAAAGATTTCTGCAGAAACTTTGCCATGAATGAAAGAGGGGAAAGGGCATACAGTCAGCCATGGAGGCCAAGGATGGACCAGGGTATCCCCTTGTAGGGACGAGGGCAAATTAGCTGCTGCATTTTATGTAGGTTGTGAAGGCAAATAAGTCGCAGCAAGTCTGACTCCACTAGCTGAAGATTTTGCATACTGCTGAAGAAAAACTCATGAGGCATCAGGATGCAGTGAATCAGCTTGTAAGCTAGAAGGCTGGTCCAATCTGGAATGTACACTGCTATCAAAAAAACACAAACATAGACATTGCTAAACTCCCAAGGCCTCAGCCAAAAGGGGTATGTGGGGTTCTTCTTTACTTGTTTACATACCAGACAACATTGGTGTTGGCCATGTGTATGAAATCATATGATGAGGAACAAGTCCTGTAGTGCCTGCAACACTAGAAGGGTTGCCCTAATTTCCAGTATACTGATGTGAAGATGAGGCTCTAGATTTGTCCATGTTCCTTGGACAGTCCTTCCTTTGTAGTGCCCTGCTCTTTAGAGAGGAAGCATCTGGTGGTAACCAGGGCTGATGGAAGGTGTAGAACAAAGGGATGGCATTCTTGTACTAGTTGGAAATGAATCCACCACTTTAGATGAGTTTTTCAAATTTGCCACCATTCTGTCTAATATCTGTAGTAGTAGGGAGGCCAGTGAGGAGTCCTGCTGAAGAAGGTCTATTACTCAGAGTCTGAGAGATGGCAGCCTTTGCACAGAAAATCTAGCAATTATTGATAAGATGGCAACTGATGAGATCTAATGACTGGGTTGGATCCAGGTTTGTTTCTTTGATATTACTGGTACATCTAAGGACCAACACAAATGGAACAAGTAATCCCTTGCTAGATTAAGGGAATCTCTTGTATTTATGGCAAGGAACAAATCACTGAGATATGGGAACACCAGGAATCCTTTCAGTCTGAGATGGGCTCTGGCAACCACTTGGTGAACATCCACAGAGACTACAGTGAGATCAATAGGCAGGGAGTGAAACTGGTAATGACTGGTTCTCAGGTGAAGGGGAGGATTCTTCTGGATTGCTTCTCAGTTTTGATAAGGATGTTAAGGTTTATTGAGCACATCCAATCCCCTTCCTGCAGGTATGGAAGAGTGGACTGCACCGTTAAGGTTTATTGAGCACATCCAATCCCCTTCTTGTAGGTATGGAAGAGTGGACTGCACCGTTAAGGTTTATTAAGAACATCCAATCCCCTTCCTGCAGGTATGGAAGAGTGAACTGCACCATATTCATTCAGAATTTCATTTTTTTTTATATAGTGATTTAGTCAGCTGAGATCCAGAATGGGCCTGAGTTACTGTGTTTCCTTTATAACTAAAATAATCCTCTTTAACCTTTGGGCCAAACAAGGGGCATTGATGCTTCAGATTCATCACCTAAGTCATACAATTGCTACCATACAATTACTACGAGGCATGGCACTGCATAACAAAGATGAAGCCTGCTGCTGAAGTTGCCCCACCTGCTGCATTGTGATGCAGCCCCATATGCCGATTAGTAATGTAATGGACAACAAAGTTGGAGAGTTGAGTTTCAACCTGTTTCCTAGTGTCCAGTGTTGGAAGTCTCCTGAAGGAATCCAATTGTTTGTTCATTTAGGTCCTTCTGGAGCCTGATCATGTGAAATCTGTAATCTAACACTCTTGTGGAAAAGATTCAGGATAAATAAGCCCAATTTCTAAAATGGTCTATTGCCCTAGTCTTCCTGTTTGAGGATGGACCGTGGAGCAATCCTTGGATAGCTCTTTTTTAGTGGCCACTCAAACAACAAAATAAATCAGAGGGCCCTTGCTCCAATAAGACCTGTCCTTGTGCAGTCTCAAATCTTGTTAGGCTTGTGTGAAATAGGTTCAATATCAGGTTCCAACAATACCCTGTCTGCTACCAGATCAGATGGTCAAAAGGAGTGACCACTCAGAAAGTAGAAGGGCCAGCCTAATGCTTCAAACAACTCTCCTCATTTGAAGAAGGAGGGACTGATGGATCAAGTTTCCCCTATGACACAAATAAAGTTGGAGTCATCAGGGAGGACTGCAGGGGACCCCCTCCTTCATTGAGGTCTGTGTCTAGTGTTGATTCCATAGCATAATCAATGAGCTCCATTTCCAATTACATTTTCTGGAAGCCTAGGAGGGAATCATCTGAGGACCCAGAAGTGTAATTCGAAACTTGATGAATAACTGATTTGAGGCAACTGGAACTACTCTGTCCTTTGTGTGAAGACACTGGCTTAAAGACTCAGATGGATGGTAGAGGGAATAGGCCAGCTGGAAAGTACAGTTGTGTACACTTACCATAAATGTAGACGTTCGAGTGTATTCACTGTTGCAGTCATGTGGGTCTTTAGACAATTTAATTTTCTCACTAATTCCACTGAGAGAGGTGAGCGTCTGCCTTTAAACAGAAATTCAACAGATAAAAATATTCCCATTTGGGAACAATGGGAGCATGAACGAAAGAAGCGTTTTCCTAATCCCTTTTCATCTGTGGGTAGAAAAACTTCCTTGCCGTTGAATGCTGAGCACAAATTATTATTTGAAAATCTAGAGAAAAAAATGTGGAAGGAAACGGCAACTTTTTTCAATGTTTGTGGGTTACAAAGATATATTGATACAGAAACTACACCAAGAGGTCTAAGGGTGTATAAAGATCCTACAACACCCTTTGACTTAACAATAGACACTGAAATTGCCTTTCACAAGCGGTGGGTTGCTGCTGCCCACAACTGTGTCACGGAATGGCTTCAAATTTTGGTGGAGCGGGACCAATTGAAACAAACTGAGCTATGTACAGATATTAAAAAATTATGTGGGGATATATCTAAATGTGTTCCTGCATCCACTTTAAATGACTTTCTTGTTCAAACTCATGATAAATTAAAAGAGTTCGAACTAACCTTAATAGAACGTAAAAAAGGCAAACTTGTTAGAGATTTACGGGACTATGAAATGAACAAGGCTTTCCTCACGAGAGCCAATCGTAATAAAGGACGAAAACGAGTTAGATTTCAGGAGGAATCTAGTTATGTACGTCATCCAAATTCGTCGGCGTCTGCTTCTGAAGGTGGATTTACTTCTGGTGAGGAGGAATATGGAGATTCAGAGTTTCCTGGTTTACCGGCAGCTCAACAACCGGGTGGATTTCGGCAAACGTTTCGTCATGAACCATTTCAGCCCTCCAAAAACGTGCAAGGACAGAAACGCCAACGCGAATTTGCACAGCACATAACATACGAACAGTACGGACAGGGGGGCCATAAGAGAGGTAAATGGTAACCCAGTTCGAAATAACATCAGTGACTATGTTGTTAATTTATCTAGATACACATTTAGCGATGAAGAAACTGTAGTTTTGAACCTGGGTTTAAAATTTATACCTACAGTGGTGTCCAGGCTACATGATTTAAAAACCGATGTGTATAGGTTTGGCAGGAAATTACATCTTAAGCATTTTTTTAGTCAGAGTAATAACCAGTTTTTTGATGATTCCGACGATAGTTCCAACGTTTCATCTGATAGCTTCTACTCATGTACATCTGAGGAGTTTGTTAATGCATATTCCAGGCTCAATACAGAAAAAGTACCTTCTAATAGTCATTTTACACCTCATGTTTTACATAGCGAAGTTTTGAACTTTGTGAAAATGGTTAACCATACAATTGAAACAACGTACAATTCCTTTATGCGGAATAAAAGGAATATTAAATATAATATGACTTTTAAGGAATGGCAAACTTTGATTTCTTTAAGTAAGAGGGATGATATAATTTTCAAACCTGCCGACAAAGGCAACAAAATTGTAGTTCTTGACTCTAATGATTATTTTAACATGTGCATGGAACATCTGAATGACATTAACACCTATGAAAGAGTGGATATTGAAAGTTATAATTTTGCAATTATGGAATATAAAAATCTTATATCTAAAGGTTTGAAACTAGGATATTTTGTAGCCAGTGATGTTAAGAACAAATTTCAAATTGATGATTGTGATATGGCTTATTTTTATTGCCTACCCAAAATACACAAAGACTTATTGAAACCATCTGGTAGACCCATTGTTTCTGGTCGAAAATATTTCTTACATAATTTGGGTATTTTTTTTACACCACTTTCTTTCATCTTATGTTAAGGCATTACCCTCCTTCTTGATTGATGTATTTGATTTTCTTGATAAAATCAGAAATATTAAATGGAACAATAACATGTATTGGGTTACCATTGATGTAAAGAGCCTGTACACAAGCATTAGCCATAGTTTTGGCATTGAGGCTATCAGATTTTTTCTGGGTGACTCTCCTGTAACTGAATTTATCGTGGAGTTAACTCAATTTTCTTTAACCAATAATTTTTTTGAATTTCATAACAAGCTATATCGTTAGAAACAGGGCACTGCCATGGGGGCTGCCTTTGCCCCCATGTATGCAAACTTAGCAATGGGTCTGTTTGAACTTGAGTATATATATATAGACATGAATTTTTTCACAAGCATGTCATTAAGTATTATCGATACGTGGATGACTTAATTTTTCTGGTAGAAGGTGAACAGGCTTTGGCCCATCAATTTTTTGTTGACTTAAATTCCAACAGATTTTCTTTAAAATTTGATGGATTAAAGATAGATACTTGTGTTCCTTTTCTTGATGTCAAACTAGAAATTTCAAAAGGTCACGAGTTAATCACCTCAGTAAATAGAAAGTTTACAGGAACAACGCAATATGTACATAGTTCCAGTGGCCATCCACCATACACCATTAATTCCCTACCTTATAGTGAAATGTTGCGTATTAATAGACTATGTAACAACAAAGATATATTTTATAGAGAATTAGATTTATTATACAATTCATTTTTACAGAGGGGATATCATGGTGTTACATTAGAGGAGAGTTATGGAAAATTTTGTAGAAATATTGATGGACAATATAAACATAATAAAATACACAGTAAATATGATGAATTAATGATTCCGAATATTAGTTCGGATGATAAAGAAATTATGTATTTTGTCACTATGTATAGCTGCTTTACTAGTGAATTTGTCAAAATAGTCTTTCAATTTTGGAACTATTTATGTTCCCTAAATAATGTTAAAACTTGGTTAAATGCTGATTTAAAATTCTCATATTGTAGGGGGAAGAAGCATTAAAGACATGTTAGTAAAAAGTAAATTTAACTTCCCAAGTGACGTTGTATGTCATCATCTTACAAGTAGAGGTACACATCAGTGTGGGAAATGCAAAGCTTGCAAGTTTGTGGTTCCCTCTTTTGAATATATTAACAGTATTCCTTTTCAAGTTAAACATTCTTTTAATTGTTGTTCAGAAAGGGTTATTTATGCCCTGAGCTGTCCTTGTAAGAAGTTCTACATCGGAGAGACTAAGAGAGCCTTTAAAATAAGGCTCTTGGAACATGTCAGGGATATTGTTAACAAAAAAGAAGAAAGTCCCGTAGCAATGCATTTTCTACAATTTCACAATAGCAATTTTAATGGTTTACATGCAACTATTTTAGAACAAATACAAGATTATAAATATAATTGTTTAAATATAAAACGTTTGTTGAAACAAAAGGAAGCTGTTTTTATTTTAAAGTTTAAAACTTTATTTCCTGAGGGTCTAAATGAAGATTTTAACTGGAGAATGCTTATAAATTGAATTATGGTGTTTTATATTATTAATTGTATAATTGATTTAATTAATCAATTATTGTGGTGTATATATATGTGAATAGGATTTTAAGTTATTTGTACTCCTTGAAGGCTTAGGCCGAGACGTCAGAGAGAGAGAAAAGTCTGCAATAAATTGTTCTTTGGTGGATCCTTTTTCGTTGTTTCTTCTTTGGTGTGTCCTTGGTTGCTTCATCACCTGTGGGTTATCCCTGCTGTGGTAGCCCTCGGCCGGCCCAAATACCAGAGTCAATTTTTTTTTGCATCGGCTGCCATCGCCTGTAGTCTGACATCTGATCATCAGTGCTATAAAGCAAGGCAGCCAACGTCATTACATCAGTATTTCTTATCCTAACCCGTCAGAAGCACAAGGAAATAAGGAAAAGTGGCCCTGGTGGCAAAAAGCCACAGTGGGAAGCTTACATCCCCCTAGGGGAAGATGCTACATGGGGGATGGAGGGAGAGAAACCAGGACTGCAAAAGTGAATACACTTGAACATCTACAGTTATGGTAAGTGTACACAACTGTACTATGTTCTTCATGTTTCACTGTTGCAATCCTCCCACAGGTGATGACTGCAACAGTGAAACATGAAGAACAGAGTACACAACTGTACTATGTTCGTCATGTTTCACTGTTGCAGTCATCACCTGTGGGAGGATTCCCAAAGCTGAGGAGAGGGGTGGAAGTATAGGTTAGAGTCCTAGGCATGGGTCAGCAGGCCCTGCAGAACTGCAGAAGGAAACCCTTCCCTAGACTTAGAAAAAAGAGGTAGGTGGTAATACTTTATAAAGGCATGGACAGAGGTCCAGGAGGCAGCTTCCAAGATGTCCCTGGTGGGGACTCCTCTGAGGAAGGCTGTGGAAGTGGAGGCTGCCCTAGTGGAATGGGTACAGATAGACTTGGGGGGTTCCCATATAGTCTGTAGCAGAAATGGATACGGTGTGATATCCATTTGGAAATGGTTTGTTTGGAAGTGGGCTTCCCCTCTGCCCCAGGGGCAAAGCTTACAAGTAGTTGATCTGTTTTTCTGAATGGTTTAGTACAGTCTAGATAGTATCTGAGCTGTCTGTGCACGTCTAGCGAGTGTAGAATTCTTTCCTCCTTGTTTTGAGGGTTAGGAAAGAAGGTGGGTAGGTGTATGGCCTGGCTGAAGGTCACATCAGATACCACCTTGGGCATAAAGGGGGGAGGGGGTTAGTCCTCAGGGAGACCCTGTCTGCATGGAAAATGATAAATGGCTCAACAGCCATGAGAGCCTGAATTTCTGATACCCTTCTGGCTGAGGTGACAGCTAGTAGGAAGCCAGTCTTCCAGGAGAGGTATTTCAATTCTGCAGAAGCTACGGGTTCGAAAGGAGGTAAGGCTAGTTTTTCTAGAACATAATTCAGGTCCCAGGGTGGCAATTGAGGCCTTCTAGGAGGTTTGATATTAGAAGCCCCTCTGAGAATTTGCTTAATCAAAGGATGAGAGAAGAGGGGTGGGTCTGAATCATAAAGGGCAGAAATGGCTGAGGCATGGATTTTAATAGAGGAGAAAGAGAGGCCACTATTGAGCAACTCAGCTAGGTAATCTAAGATAAGAGGGATGGAAGGATGGGAGGTACTGTCCCCTTTGAACTGGTTCCAGGAGCACAATCTTTTCCATTTCCCTGGGTATGATTTTCTGGTGTTGGGCCTTTTGGCCTGTTTGCTTAACAGAGACCTTCTTCTTAGCTTTTAAGGTATAAGCCATGCTGAAAGATTGAGAGTCTAAGTCTGGGTGCAGTATCTTCCCCCTCACCTGGGTCAAGAGGTCTGAGATTAGGGGAAACTGCTTGGGGGGCTGTAAGGTCAGGCTGCAAAGCTGTCTTGGCCAATCTGGAGCAATGAAGATGGCATTTGGTCTCTCCTCCCTTATTCAGATCAGTACCTTGGGAATAAGGGGCAGGGGAGGGAACGCGTACAAAAAGAGGAAGTTTCAGGGGAAGGTCAAGGCATCCACTTTCCACGCTAGGAGGTGATACTCCCTGGTACAGATCTTTTGCAGATGGTGGCTGAGGTGCAAGGCAAAGAGAACCACTTCCAGAGTACCCCACTCCTGAGTGATTTGTAGAAAGATTTCCCTGTGGAGCTGCCATTCATGGGGGTCCAGTAAGTTTCTGCTTAAGTGGGCTGCCAGGCTGTTGTTGACCCCTGGTAGGTATTGGGCAATTAGGTGTAGACCCATGGAAGTGGCTATAAACCAGAGGCTCATGGCTAACCTGCACAAGGGGTGAGACTAGGTCCCCCCATTTGCTGATGTACCACATTACTGTGATGTCTGTTTTTTATAAGGAGAAGCCCTGGCCTGAGATGGGGTTTGAAGGATGTCACAGCTTTTTGTACTGCCATCATTTCTTTCTGATTGATGTGCAAGTGAAGTTGGAGGGCATCCCAAAGACCTTGGGTACACCTGCCTGCTACGTGAGTGCCCCAAGCAATGTCTGAGGCGTCGGTGATGATTGTCTGGCCAGAAGGGCGGAGGATGAAGGGAAGACCTTTGTCCCTGGCACAAGCCTCTGCCCACCAGAGAAACTCAGCCCTTATACATGAGATCAGAGGGAGAGAGGTCTCTAGGGACTGAGATTGCTGGCACCAAAGGTTATTTAGATACCACTAATGTTTTCTCATCTGAAGCCTGGCCAGAGGAATGAGAAGGATGCAAGATGTCATGTATCCCAGGGCTTGCAAGAACTTCCTCGCAGTGAAGTTATTTCTTCAAGCCAGCTGGGTAAAGTAGAGGGGCAGGAAACTCTGCTTTTCTGGGGATAGGAAGGCCATTTGGGATGTAGTGTCTAGGACAGCTCCCAAAAAAATTATCTTCCTGCTGGGGTTTTGTTTTGATTTCGTCTCGTTGATGGTGAACCCTAGGGAGGTTAGGAGTGATTTGACAAAGAGAATGTCCTGGAGCAGCTTTTCTTGAGGCAGTCATCCAAGTAAGGGTAAATCCGTATACTTCTCTGTCTGCAGAATACTATGACCAGGGCCAAACACTTGGTGAATACTGTGGGAGCAGTAGATAAGCCAAAGGGCAGCGCAGAGAACTGAAAGTGTTGTGAGCCTGCTCTGAAACGCAGGAATTTTCTGCACGATTCCCTGATGAGGATGTGGAGGTAGGCATCTTTTAGGTCTAGGGTCAATAGCCAGGCATTTTTTGTTAGCATAGGCAGCAGCTACTGCAAAGTTAGCATTTTGAATCTGGGGATCACCATGGAAGTGTTCAGAATGGATAGATCCAGGATGAGGTGCCAAGTGCCCTCTTTTCTGGGAACAAGGAATAGTCTGGGATAAAAGCCTTTGCCTGTTTGATCTGGGGGGACAGGTTCTACTGCCCCCCTGGGATACGAGAGTTTGGACCTGTTTCAATGTCTCTGCCCACTGATTTGGAGGCAAGTCTGGGTACCCTCTTGGAACTGGGAATTCGCTGAAAGAGAATTTGTATCCCTGAGAAAGGATCTTTAAGACCCATTGGTCCTTTGTTACAGAAAGCCAATTGTCTTTGAAGAGGGAGAGCCTTCCTCCTAGTTTTTGATGAGAGAAGGGAGGGCAGAGGGGGAGTCATTGTGAGTGCTTGCCATAGAAGGTTGGCTTTGAACTCCCTGCCTTACAGATGGAGATGGTCCATTGCTTGCTTTCCTGCTGGCCCTGTGATAGGGGCCTGGATGGTTTGTCCCTGCGGGGCTTACCTTGGCCCTGTCCGCTAGGTGCAGGGAAGGCCCAGTGCTTAGAGGGAAAGTTCCTGCTGGATCTGAGAGGTTGAATTTGAAAGAAATCTTTTACTGTTTGCATAGATTTTGCTTTGTCTTCCATCTTTTTAAGCACCTCTTATGCTTTTACTCCAAACAAGCGCTCCTTATCTAGGGGTGCATCAATAAGTTTAGACTTGACATGATCAGGGAGAGGTTGTTCCTTCAGCCATGCATGTCTCCAAATAACAGATCCTGTCACTGCTGCCCTGCTAGAAGCTTCTAAGGCATCATATCCACAGTGTAAAGAGTGTTTGCCAACTTGACAAGCAGAGTGCAGTAAATCTGCTAACTCTTTTGAATTGGCACAGTCAAAAAAGGTAGCAATCAGCTGTTTTAATTGTTCCAAAGTGTGTTGTTGATAGTTTAACATATGGAACTGACAACTGAGTGCTCTGATAGCTAAGGTTGCGGAGGTGTGTACTTTTTTACCCCTTCTGTTCAGAGCTTTGGACTCCTTATCAGAAGGAAGAGGATTCTTGGCAGAACTAGTCTTAGCTCCTTTAGGTCCTTGTGTAATGACCTCTGGATCTGCAGCAGGATTTCTGTACATGTATTTGTGAGAATCCGGTACTCTGTAGTACCTGTCAGGTTTACTGGGAGCAGGAGGGAGGGCGTCAGGGGCTAAGCTGGATTCACGGAAAACATCATCCACCACTTCTAAAACAGGGGGGATGGCCAGGGGTTTGGTGCTGGGGCAGGTCTAGAAACTCTCCAAGTCTTTTCTTAGACTGTGGGAAGTCCTGAGATTCCCATTGGAAATGTTCCCTGAGGGAATAAAGGGTTTCCCTAAAGGAAAAGTCCTCTGGAGGGGAGGCAGAAGGGATGGATTCCTCTGCATCTGAATCCTCATAAGTAGTTAAGGGATGTTGCTCCTCTTCAAAAACTGAATAGTCAGATTCCTCAGACTCCTGTTCTGTCAATTTCTGGGGAAGGATGCCTTTTCCTTTTAGAAGTAGTGGCCGGACTACCCCGGATAAGGGAGATGAGATCCTCCGCCATTTTAAGCATTTGTGCTTGGGGTGGTGGAGTAGTAGCAAGATGGTAGCTAAAAGTAGATTTCCTAGGAGTGGCCTGGCTTCTAGGCCTGAGAGAATCCGTTCGTCTGAGAGAAATGGTAGTCTGATGTGAAGACATCATTTTTTGTCTAGATTCGGTAGTGCAAAAGGCCTCCTCGGAAGCCGGTGCCTGGGTCGTGGCTCCTGACCCAGCAGAGGCAGAGACAGCCAAAGGCTCGGAAGATGAAGATTTCTGTGGCATACCAGACTCCGAAAGGGTCTCAGTAGAGGCCTGCATGGATATTGATGACCTGCTTAGCTGTAGCGTCATTGGAAGGCTTAGCCTTGTGTGGTCTGTCTCTATCTTTATCTCTACATTTTTTTTGGAAGAATGGAAATGAATGGAAGTCTCGGTGTGGGATCTGCTTTCCACAGGTGAAACTATTGTTAACTTTTTTGGATATCAGTTAGTCCAAGAAAAAAAGATCCCCAACGGGGTACTTAGCTGTAGATGTTTTCAGCTGAAATTCAACCTCTGGTAGCGACCGCCCGGCACTTGTGTGAACTGTTTCTGCTACAGGCTCCACGGCAAGAAAGAATGATGTAATGACATCAGTTGCCTTGCTTTACAGCACTGATGACCTGATGTCAGAATACAGGCGATGGCAGCAGAGGCAAACAAAAACACTTACTCTGGTATTCACCAAGAAGATTGCACACTTATAAAACTGGTAAAGAAACAAAAAATTGACTGTAACACTGTTAGAGGTGGAAATCCTTTGTGCCAACACACAAAGTAAATTTATTCCAGTAGGTAAAGTAACCAGTAATAAAAAAACCCAAATAGTATGCAGTCCACGTACTATCCGTATTGAAGTATTATCTTGTAATTACTCACAGGCAAAGTAAAGTTCAAGTGAAAGTGTAAATAAAAAACCAGACCTGGGTTTCAGTTAAAAGGTGGTGAAAATAAGTCCGTTTGTTCGTATATGCACTTCAGTGAATTCCTGTTCAAGATTCCGGCTCTGGTAGCAGTATAGTTGCTGATCCAATCCTGTTAGCGTAAGTACACAAGAGCTGGAACGGAGGATAAGTGCAAAAGGATAAACCAAGCAATGGGGAAAATTTCCCGTATTAGGGTAGGTTGTTGGATAATATTTAAACCCCACAATGTCGAACATTGAAATATATTCATATAAACAAGTATAGGAACATTGTAATGTTAAATGCACTTAATTAGGTTAAACCACATGATTAAACAGATGTATTTAAATCCTAACTGACGAACTAGTCAGCGTTTTGTCTGAAGAAGTTCAGATACATATCTGAACGAAAAACGCGTGTCTGCGTTTAACATCATTGTGTCAGCTTGCTCCTGTGCCTTTTGGATTAAGAGAGCCAACTTCCTAGGGCTTCATTCTGCTTCACTTTATTGTCAATTCAGCCGGACTGGGTTCGTGGAGAACTTTGCAGCTTTTTGTGCCTTAATTTGGGCGGACTTGGTTCGTCAGTCTGCCTACAACTACAGCTTTGGGCGGACAGTCCGCTGGACTGTTTTTAGTGACTGGTATTTTTGTGCCTCAACTTGAGCGGACTTGGTTCGTCAGTCTGCCTATAGTTACAGCTTTGGGCGGACAGTTCGCTGGACTGTACTCAGTGACTGTTTACTGCATTCTGCCACGGGAAATTTTCCCCATTGCTTGGTTTATCCTTTTGCACTTATCCTCCGTTCCAGCTCTTGTGTACTTACGCTAACAGGATTGGATCAGCAACTATACTGCTACCAGAGCCGGAATCTTGAACAGGAATTCACTGAAGTGCATATACGAACAAACGGACTTATTTTCACCACCTTTTAACTGAAACTCAGGTCTGGTTTTTTATTTACACTTTCACTTGAACTTTACTTTGCCTGTGAGTAATTACAAGATAATACTTCAATACGGATAGTACGTGGACTGCATACTATTTGGGTTTTTTTATTACTGGTTACTTTACCTACTGGAATAAATTTACTTTGTGTGTTGGCACAAAGGATTTCCACCTCTAACAGTGTTACAGTCAATTTTTTGTTTCTTTACCAGTTTTATAAGTGTGCAATCTTCTTGGTGTGTTTTTGGCTATTGACTGTACACTAAAAAGGATGGAAATGGAACACGAGGAAATACCTTCATCACAAGGTAATCTAACCCAACTTTTGGAATTAATTAACCAGCGGTTGGACCGCTTATCGGAAAAAGTGGATTATGTCACTAATACCGGCGGCAACAGATTAAGTCAGAATACTAATGCACCAACAGAACCAACGGAAGCACAGGCAACAACGAGTGGTAACAGTGGTTTACCACAACGGAGACGTACAAGGGATACACAGGAACAAATTGGAACTGTTATTTCAAATAATTTTAATTTGCATACATGGCTTAATAATGAATTAGATATGGACAGCCCAATAGGAGGGGCTATACATATAGCAGACAATGATACTCATGGTAACATAGTGGACAAGTTAAAATTGTTTGACAATAAATTATTTAAAATTAAAAAGTTGCAATTGGAACTGAATTACTTTAATAGATGGCTAAAAGAGAAAATAGTACCCAAAGGTTTAAGGCATTATTCTTACCCTACGGGGTTAGAATATGGTATAGATTTCTACAATGAGCTTATTTCTATCTACAATAATCATGGACTGGAAATAATTCGATGCATGATTAAACACTACCAGATCTCACTGGATAATTTAATGAGTGAAACTACATCTTTAGAGCAGGAAATTAAAAACGACATTGACTATAACAGATATGAATTTGAATATAATAGGTCTCTGACAAGTATTGTGCAACAAATGAACAAACTAAAAATGAATAAGTTAAAGAAGTTAAATAGAGATTTGAAAGCATATCAGGAAGGGTCAGCTTTCCCAAAGCCCCCAACCTCCCAGAACAGTGTGCGTATTCCAAAGGGCAACACTGAACAAAATTTTAAGAAAAACACAACATGGAATAAAAATGTTAACAATGGTCAAGGCCAAAGTAACTATGATGTCGATATAATAAATGATAGCTTTGATGGTGACAACTTTGACCTAGAAAATCCTCCCCCCCAAAGAGACATTTACCAGGATTCTGGGATGGATGTTGAATGGCAAGACCAGGACCAACCACAGCAACAGTATCATCATCAAAAAAACTACAGAGGGGGGAAGGGGGGAACTTGGAAAACGAACAAACAACCACAGTTCAAGAGAACATACAATACCCGCAGCAACAACAAATTTCAGGCCTAAAACTGCATGAAATTTTAACCAACGAAGAAGGTGACTTTAAAATCTACAATTATACTGAATGTGTTATAGATCAAACCCTAGTGGAATTATTTTCCAAAGGGTTGACATTTGTACCCTCAAAGAGATGTGATATAGCAGAATTATTGATAGATTTTAAATTATTCATCCGCAAACTTAATTTAAATATACTGTTAGGTAATACAAGTATAAATGAGAATGAACTAAGGATAGCAAGTACATATAATCCACCGCAGAATGCTACTTTATTCATGTATGAACAATTATGTGAAAATGAATTCAGATACCTAACAGGAAACAAAAAAGGAAAATATAAATCTAATATATCAAAGGATGAAACTCTGTTAAAACAACTAAGAAGACTTCCACTTAGACTAATGAAGCCAGATAAAGGTGGAGGCCTGGTAGTAATGTATAATACAGATTACTCAAACATTATGACAAGAGTTTTAGAAAAGGACACATATGAGGGTTCAAACAAAAATCAATTGAATAAAGCATTCACTAGTATAAAAACCTTCATTAATGATATGTTTTTGGATGGACTAATAGATAATAGTCAAAAACAATATTTAACTATGCTAACACCCAGAATACCAAAAATTTTTGGCATTCCTAAACTCCACAAGGACCTATTTAATCCACCATTTAGAGCGCTAGTGGATGCCAGACAATCCATGACATATGCATGTGCCAAGCTAGTAGACTCTTTATTGAAAAATTATGTATGTAAAGAAAAACACATTCTTAAGGATTCATGGTCGTTTCTGGAAGAGATACAAAATATTACATTTGATACTAAACACAATTTTTTAACTGTGGATGTTATTGATCTTTATTCTTGTATACCCCATGATCTAGGTACAGAATGGGTTGTAGATTTTATTAGATCAAAAGGTGCTACCACTAATGAATGTCTAGTGGTAGAACAACTCTTAGACATAATTTTGAAATATAATTTTGTGTCTTTTGAAAATGAATTGTATATACAAAAAATAGGGGTCGCCATGGGGTCACCAGTAGGCTCAAGTTTTGCAAATTTAGTCATGGCCTACTGGGAGACAAATCACATCTTTAATAGTCAATGGAATGGAATTATATTTACATATAAAAGATTTTTAGACGACATTTTTATCATTTTAAAAGGAGAACAAGAACAAGCAGATCAATTAGTTGATTTCTTCAATGCAACTTCTTCATTCTTAAAATTCACAAAAAACTATCAAGATAATACAATCAATTTCTTGGACGTAGAACTTAGCAAGGGCACAGAAGGTTATATAGCAAAAATTTATAGAAAGAGTACTCACTCGAATACTTTTCTTCATTACACAAGTGCCCATCCTAGCCACCAGAAAAAATCAGTAGTCAAAGGTCAGCTTGTTAGGGCGGCTAGGATGGTCACCCTAGAAGAGGACTTTGAGAATGAATGCAACTCATTGTACCACAAATTTTATAGTAGAGGATACCCATCAGAATTTCTAGATGAAATATTTAAAGAAGTTATTAATAAAAGAAAAATTGGAATATATAAAGCCATTTTACATGGAGGTCCTGGAAATGTAACACATACATTTAATGTAACATCAAGTGAGGGTACTGAATTGACCCTAACTGAGTCTTACATACCCCAACAAGAAGTAAATGTAGACAAAATAGATAAAGCACAAAACTACACTATTGCATTCACCTTCACATATTGTCCAGAAGCTTTGGAAATATGTAAAGTACTGAGAAAATACTGGTATTGGTTAACATCAGATAAAGACCTTGCAAAAGTGATCAATTTTGGTCCTGTAGTTACATATAGACGGGGCACAAATATGAAAAAATTATTAGAACAGAAATGTAACCTTAAGAAAAGGAATAGGGGTACCCACAAATGTGGGGCATGTAGATATTGTTGTTACATTGATGAGTCAGAAATGTTTATTATAAGAAGAGACAAGTTCTTTGTTCATGGTTCATATGATTGTAACTCTAAAGCTATTGTCTATCTTGCTCGATGTACACAATGTGAATGTTTTTATATTGGAAAAACGGATAGACGTCTAAGGGATAGAATCTATGAACATATATATGCAATCAGAAAGAACAAAGAGGAAAATGCTTTAGCCAGACACTGCAATTCCAATACAAGTCACAGTTTTAAATTTATGGTAATCAACCAAATTTTAAACAAAATTAACCAATGTGATTACATCACCGATACTTTTTCAAAACTAGAATTGGAAAAACACGAATTGGCATGGCAACTACGCCTAGCGGCATATAGAGAACCAGGACTTAATGAACTTTGTTCTATTGCATGTGTATTAAAAATGAAAAACTTGCTGAGATGAACAGAAGTTTTTAAATTACTTACAATGGGATATGGATCTTAAAAATTTTTAGAAAAACTTTAGGTAGATATAATCAAATAAATATTATTTTTAACAAACGAATTTTAAGTGATTTATTATATTTATTTTTGATAGACTCATATTTATATTCAGGTACTTAGAATTTATTTGTAGAAAACAATACATATTAACCAATTCATTATGCACCTAATTGTATTGTTATTTTCATAAATAAAATTAATAATACATTTATTCTATATTTATTAATAACACTTTTGAATATTTTGAAATTTATTAAATACTAGACTTTATGCCTATAAAACCTATATATATAGATTTAGTTTCTTAATTTTAATATATGTATGTTTTTAATATATTTTATAGATTTTTTAACTAAAAATATTGTCCCATTATTTGTGTAAAACAACATCATTAAATTATTAATCACGCATCTGTTCTTTATTTTTCCAGTAAAATCCATGTTAAAAACACTATTGTTAAAAAATTGCTTGTAAATTTTGCAACCATTTGTACATAAAATTTCATATACATAGAATTTACTTTATAGACATTAAAGGTAATAAAATTTATATGCCATAATACCATAACTTGTCCACTATGAACTGTCTACTTAACAATCTAATAATTTATTAATATAGAGAATATTATTCTATATAACCTTATAAGCCATGTATCATTTTAAATATTTTTTTAAATAATTTTTTAAATATATTTTTAAATATATTTTGAATATACTTCAAATATTTAAAATATGTTTAAGGGAGTAGGATGTTTTTTTAAAATCTAAATAATAAATGTTTTACATATATATATTTTTTACATTGTTTATTAAAATTTATTTAAATATTAATAAAATTTAGAGTTTAATATTTTTATTAGGGTAGGTTGTTGGATAATATTTAAACCCCACAATGTCGAACATTGAAATATATTCATATAAACAAGTATAGGAACATTGTAATGTTAAATGCACTTAATTAGGTTAAACCACATGATTAAACAGATGTATTTAAATCCTAACTGACGAACTTGTCAGCGTTTTGTCTGAAGAAGTTCAGATACATATCTGAACGAAAAACGCGTGTCTGCGTTTAACATCATTGTGTCAGCTTGCTCCTGTGCCTTTTGGATTAAGAAAGCCAACTTCCTAGGGCTTCATTCTGCTTCACTTTATTGTCAATTCAGCCGGACTGGGTTCGTGGAGAACTTTGCAGCTTTTTGTGCCTTAATTTGGGCGGACATGGTTCATCAGTCTGCCTACAACTACAGCTTTGGGCGGACAGTCCGCTGGACTGTTTTTAGTGACTGGTATTTTTGTGCCTCAACTTGAGCGGACTTGGTTCGTCAGTCTGCCTATAGTTACAGCTTTGGGCGGACAGTTCGCTGGACTGTACTCAGTGACTGTTTACTGCATTCTGCCACGGGAAATTTTCCCCATTGCTTGGTTTATCCTTTTGCACTTATCCTCCGTTCCAGCTCTTGTGTACTTACGCTAACAGGATTGGATCAGCAACTATACTGCTACCAGAGCCGGAATCTTGAACAGGAATTCACTGAAGTGCATATACGAACAAACGGACTTATTTTCACCACCTTTTAACTGAAACCCAGGTCTGTTTTTTTATTTACACTTTCACTTGAACTTTACTTTGCCTGTGAGTAATTACAAGATAATACTTCAATACGGATAGTACGTGGACTGCATACTATTTGGTTTTTTTTATTACTGGTTACTTTACCTACTGGATTAAATTTACTCTGGTATTCAGGCCGGCAGAGCGCTACCGCAGCAGGGATAACCCACAGGTGATGACTGCACAACAGTGAAACATGTAGAACATCTCTCAGTCTCCATAAAAAAAAAAAAAAAGATAGACTCTGCTGAAAGGGATGCCACCACTGAGAGACTGGTCAAATATGAATCCAAGATTGGAGTCAACTTATCGAGTACCGAGGCATATTTTATCAAAATACCAAACTTCTGGTTCAGGCTAGTAAAAAAAAAAGTGATGGTCTAGGAGATTTTTGTGTTCTTTTGGACTTTCTGTTCACTGGTTTTAGACATCTTTTTGGTTCTTGGGCATATTTTTAATTAACCAAAGGAGAAGTTATAGAATGTAATTAATAGAGAGTGAAACGAATTAACTTGGCAAGGTAGGAGGGGCAGACGTTACATGGGCAAAGTTGTTTCACCCACAGAACAAGGTGGTTTATGACTACCTGATTTGAAGAGATACTTTACAACTATGCAATTAAGGCTCAAATATATAGCACAAACAGAAGGTTACCAATCAGACTGGAAAGGCGTGAGGAGGAAAGCTGATGGGGGCTTTCAAGAAATAAGGTGAGAGGTAGGATTTTGGATGCAGGCCCTTAAGGAGAACAACAGCCATACTGAACATTATATATATATATGTATATATATATATATATATATATATATATGTATATATATATATATATATATATATATATATATATAATATTCTGAATATTCTGAGCACTGAGCTAACATGGGAATGGAGAAAGGAGATTTTACCAAAAGGGATGACAGCAAGAAGGAATGTAGAAAATAGATGACAGGGGGCTGGGATTTACTAGAGAAAATTGGAAAAATAACCAAGGTATTTGGAGCTAATAGCTATGGAGGGAAACAGAACAGGGCAGGATGTGGCCCAGCAGAAGTATGGACTGTAGGTTGGGGACGGTCTTCCAAACCAAAAACTAAAAGAGTACAGGTAAAGAGAAAGGAAAAGGGCAGTGTTAAGTGAAAGAGCAGCTCTGGATGAGTTTTTATTTCAGACTAGAAAAGAAGCTGCTGTTATAAAAGGGACAACTTGTAATGCATACAAAATACTACACAACTACTGTATCAATCAGAATAGGTTAGAAAAGATTAGGAAGAGATAACGGAAAGGCAATACACAAAGCAACAGTGGGAGGACATCTACATGGCTTCCAAGTATAAAACAAAGTCCAGAAGGGTTAGGATTTTTCCATGTTTTCCATAGGCATTTATATACCCTAAGCAGGGATCAGTGATTTTTTTGTACTTGTGTAGCTAGCAATTGTTGATGTGGTGGGAAAGACACAGGTAACTGGGAACATGTTTTTGGGAATGTAATGAGTTGGTAAATTTTTTAAAATTCTCTGAAGTGTACTTTGTCATAACTATTTGGGGAGCAAATTATTCTAACTAAGGAAATTATTCTTTTGGTCTCAGTTAAAGGATCTGTGCTGACTAGGACCAGTATAAGCATTGCAAAGTTTAATGCCATTGGCTACAAAAAAAAAAAAATAAAAAACAATTACTAGAAAATGGAAATCAAAATCTAAACTGATCTTAAAAGTAGTATTAAATATTGTGAAGGAGATAAAACAATTAGAGGTGGGATATTTAGAAAAGGGAAGGAGCAAATTACATAGAAATAAATATAATCTGTGGGACAATGCATGCAGAATAATGTTCAAGAAGGAGTGAAATTTAAGGGAAGACAGGATTTGAGCAATTTATGTAATGTTGAATGATAATTGCTAAAAAAAGGAAACATGTTTAAAGCACAAATTTCATGAAAAATATGTACAATGGTTTGTTTTCTCCTCTATAATTGTATGTGTGCCCACGACATTCTTTACATGCTGTGAATTTAATAGCATTATGATCATTATGTTACTGTGACATTTCACAATTTGCAATAAACGTCTACTTTTGGCTTTTCCCATTAAGAGTCAACACAGTTGAACAACGATCCGCAGAACAATTGGAAGTGGAGTTTTCTGGTGTTGAGTTGCCAGCCTGGCACCCGACCTTCCATATAAGGCAAACACATGCACACACTCACACCTAGGGCCAAATGAGTGTCTAATCTACCTGCAGCATGTCTATGGAATGTGGGAGGAAATCAGAAAACACAGAGTAAACTCACGACTGCAGGGACAACATGCAGACTCCACAATTAAGACACCCCAGCCATGGACTGAACCAGAGAACCTCTTGCTGTGAGGTGGCAATGCTAAACACTGCACCATCGTGGCCATATTTATTTGTAAGTGCTGGCTTTCGCTGTAACAGAAACATTTCAAATGTAATGGTTTTGTGTTCTGGGGTGAAATCTGCCAACTTTACTTGCTCCACATGTGCAGAGAAGACAAGGCAGCTCCAAAAAACAAGACACCAACAGAATGAGTAGAAAACAATAAAATTCTACTAATTTCACTACAGAAATATGCTTAGTTTTGATAATGACTAAAGTAAGTCTACCCAGGGAGCTCTTCCATTTCTTTAGCAATAAAGAACCAGAAAGCATGTAAAGAAACATATTAAAAACAGCTGATATGTTAGCATAGTAAGATCCAAATAAATTATTGCTGAAAAAAAAATAAAACTGATAGTAAACACTATACTATAAAGGCCAGCTGAAAGGTAAGTCTTAAAATATGTCATACTGCAGGTAGACAACAATATTTTGACATTCCCCCTTGCTCTTTTTTCAGAGAAAATACTAGTAATGTGCATCAGCTGGATGCTATGTCTTAAGAGCCTACATACCAGTTTTCCAAAAGCACTGCTACTCAACCAAAACCATCTAATCCATACTCCAAGCACAACTGCTCAACTAAAACTACTGTCCTGTATCCCCATCTACCCTTCCAAAGGCACCATTACTCAACCAAAACTAGTGACCTGTATTTCTATCCATCCTCCCAAAAGAATCATTATGCAACCAGAATTAGAGTCCTCTACCATTTCCATCTAATCTTTCACATGACTCATGGTATTTTAAGTCTCATAATTCTGGAACTGTTTCCAAAGTTTCAAACACCAAGAATGATAATAAACAAATGGGCAGTAGCTGCGTTCTCTCACATGCCAAAAATTTATCCTTACTTTCGCCTCTATAATGTATCCATTTTCATTTTCAGACAAAAAAAGCTGATGCTGGCTCTCATTTTGCTGGTACAGTATTAAAGACACTGTATACTACTCACAATTTAAACAAAAGTTTTCACTAAAGATGTCATTGTTCTTTGAATAGCCATCAGATAAATAGCTCATGTACAGGTACTGGAACCATTCACCAATAGGCCACCTTAATAAAAAAGTCACCCACATTTGCCACACCACAACAGTAAAATTGTTTACATAACTTGTGCTGTGCTAACCACTGTGTAACACAGAGGGGTGGATGTAAATCTACAGGAACACTAATAACTACCACTGCAGCTTGAAGTTTCACATGGAGCATATCAAAATAATGATCAGTCATATTTCCATCTCATGTGCTCTGCAATAATCATATGTGTGAAAACTGCTGGGAAAAAATATAGTGTAGGAGAACTTTAACTATCATAAGCCCACAGCTCTCCTGTGGTCAATACAGGCATTTAAGCTTCCAGTGCAGTCAGTCACACGTCATTACACACAAACAATATGAGAGGACACATGAAATGTGCTTCCTAACAGCAACATATAGGGAGCTTTTTTAGAGCCTACTCTTCATATATGAATGCATGCCTTCTAAATGGCAATAGTCCACACAGTCTCCTCCAGTTGTCTGTTTCTGAATAAAATTAGAGAGTAAAACTGAGATATGTACCTTCTTCTCAATTGATGACAGGAAGTCTTTCAAGACGGAAAGCTTTGAAACGAGGTTCTCCAAGTCCAGCTCACCTCCCTGACTGGCTGACTGCAAAAGAAAAGAATCAATAACTGAGAATAACAGATTCACCAATGTGCAAAATTACTCCCTGGAGGTACCACACATCCATAGCCACCTATGTTGTGTGCATGGAAAAAAGCAAGTTCATAGACGTGTGACATTATAAAACATTAAAATGTAACAAAGGACACCACATTAATTAAATAACTGACAAGCTGTAAGAGTTCACTTCTAATACTACAGGCATTAGTATGGAATGCAGTTTGGCTACCAAGGCTCAAAGAGGTAAGACTTGAGCATACAAGTGAGACTAGCATTGCTATGATAGAAACTGAGGTACTTTTCCATTATCGGGGCAACAGCTGTAATAAGCACTTGGCATGTTAGCAACACATTAAGGTTTATGAATTTGCACCGCAACCGGGACTTCGAGTTACATTAAGTACTTGCACAACAAATATAAGTTATTTCCTCCATAACCCAAATACGACAGACTTTACCAGCAGAAATAAACTATTAGTGATCCACAGTGAGACCTTTTTGACCCAAAGGGCAAGTTAGTGTAGGAGAAACAGTCACAAGCCCCACATGAATACCGTAAACCCACCCACTGTAATCCCGACTGCTCTGCTGTTATCCGGGCAACAGCTGTGCGTGGATTACAAGCGCTAACTACCACATTTATGGTGTTGCCCTGATAAAAACTTCACTACTGTGATATTTTACCTCATGTTTTAAA
>NC_056736.1:345154307-345236807 GCF_019279795.1 Protopterus annectens
CCTGTCCGGATGGAAAATAATAAAAGGTTCCACAGACATTAGTGCCTGTAACTCAGACTCTTCTTGCTGAAGTTATTGCTAGGAGCAGAGCTGTTTTCCATGATAAGTATTTTATCTCAGCTGTATTAGCTGGCTCAAAAGGAGGCAGTGTGAGCTTTTCCAAGACAAAATTGAGGTCCCATGCAGGTATTGGAGCTCTCCTTGGAGGTCTTATATTTTTGGCCCCTCTGAGATACTGTCTTAGCAGTGGATGTGAAAAAATAGGTGGGTCCGTATTGTAATGAGCTGAAATGGCAGAGGCATGGATCTTAATTGATGAGAAGGATAGGCCTTTGTCCAGCATCTCAGTTAGGTATTGTAAAATCTGAGGAATATTTGGTACAAGCGTGTCCATTCCTTGTGCCTGGTTCCAAACACAGAATCTCTTCCATTTTTCTGCATAAGATTTTCTGGTGCTGGGCCTCCTGGCCTCCAAATTAACATCCATAACTACTTTAGAGAGAGGTGTGTTCTGAATGGTTACATTATCCGCCGTGCAGCCAGATTTAGGGTTCTGAGTTGGCTGCGCAGGATCTGATTGTTTTGTTGGGTTAACAAATGAGGAATTTGAGGTAATGTCCAGGCTGGCCCTTGAGACAAGCTCTTTAGGATTGGGTACCAGTGCTGGCGTGGCCAGTCTTGGGCAATCAGTATCATTTTTGGCTTCTCTTGTCTGACCTTTAGGAGTACCTTGGGGAGGAGAGGCAGTAGAGGAAAAGCATATACTGTAAGGGTTTTCCATCTGAATGATAGGGCATCCACTTTCCATGCTTACTTGTGATAAGTCCTTGTGCAGAATCTCTGTAGCTGGCAGTTGTGAGGGGAGGCAAATAGATCTATGTCTGGACATCCCCATTTCCTTGTTATCATGCTGAAGATTTGTGGATCTAGTTTCCACTCGTGAGGATCCATGAGGTTTCTGCTTAGTTCGTCTGCCAAGTTATCTGTCTTTCCTGGCAGGAATTGTGCTTGCAGGTGTACTTCATAAGTCAATGTTGTGATCCACAAAGTGATGGCTTGTCTGCAGAGGGGGTAGGAATGTGTGCCTCCTTGCTTGCTTGTTTATGTACCACATGACTGTAGTATTGTCCGTCTTTATCAGCAGTTGTCCTGGATGAAGTAGATCCTTGCAGGCTGTCAGGGCATTCTGTACAGCTAGCATCTCTTTTTGATTGATATGAAGATGCATTTGGCTTGCGGGCCATGTGCCCTGAATACATTTTCCTGCCATGTGGGCCCCCCAGGCATAATCTGATGCATCTGTTGTTAGTGTCTGCCTGGCTGTGGGTAAAGTGAATGGCTGTCCCTTGTTGTGGTGACAGGCATGTGCCCACCATCGAAACTCCTGTTGCAGGCAGGGAATAAGGGTAATTAGAAGTTATGTACCTACCATAACGTTCCATGTTAGTTGTCTTCTTCTCGCCATCTTTCTTGTTGGATGGGTTCGGAGCCGATCCTCGGCTCCGACTCGGCCACTCTAAAAGCTCGAGAGCTAGCTCCACCGGATCGAGGCTCCCCTATATCCCACAATGCTAGGCGGTAACTCCTCAGATCTCGTTTGAAAGCTAAGCCCAGCAAGGAAATTCCATAAAAGGAACAAAACAAACTCCTCTAGGTCTGTCCAGGCTAGGGGGAAGGAGGGTGGGACGCAAGAAAGAAGGCGAGAAGAAGACAACTAACATGGAACGTTATGGTAGGTACATAACTTCTAAATGTTAAGTTGTCTATCTCGCCTTCATTCTTGCTGGATGGGACCGCGTCCCTAGCACCTTGTCCCGGGTGGCCTATCGGAACAGACTCTTGAGTACAGTGGAACCAAAGTTGGCTCGGTCCCTAGAGGCCAAGTCCAACTTATAATGAGAAATGAAGGTATGGGGAGAAGCCCAAGTAGCTGCAGAACAAATCGAACCAATAGACAGCCTATCTTGGAAAGCTATAGATGTGGCTAAAGCTCTAGTTGAATGAGCCCTGGGTTTGGATGGCAACTGTTGACGTCTGATCTCATAGACAAGGGTAATCAACGAAGTAAGCCATCTAGAGAGAGATACTTTAGAAACTGGAAGGCCCATTCTACCTTCTACATAAGAAACAAACAGTTGATCAGACTTCCTGAATTGTTTGGTACTGTCTAAATAGTACCTAAGTTGGTGATGAACATCTAAGCAATGTAATTTTTGTTCTGACCTGTTCGAATAATTAGGGAAGAACACAGGAAGATCAATGGTTTGATTCAAATTTGCCAGTGAAGCTACCTTAGGCAAAAAAGACGGGTTAGTACGTAAGGACACCCTATCCTTATGAAACAAAAGATAAGGGGGTCGAATACACAGAGCATGGAGTTCAGAGACTCTTCTAGCTGAAGTAATAGCTACTAAAAAGAGTGTTTTCCAAGATAGTAACTTCATTGAACATGAAGCCGCAGGTTCAAAGGGGGGAAGAATTAAGGACGCTAGAGCCAATTTGAGATCCCATTGAGGAGGAGGATCCCTGATAGGTGGTTTGAGGAGAAAAACTCCCTTTAAAAATGCCTTGCAGAGTTTGAGAGACATAATGGAGGACTCTGAGACTCCAACATGAAAGTTCGATATTGCTGCCAATTGAACTTTGATGGCAGATGGAGACGAACCGGAGTGGAAAAGTTCGGCTAGAAAGTCTAAAACTGATTGAATGGAAGCAGTGAAAGGATCTATATTCTTTGACTGCGCCCAACAGGAAAAGCGTTTCCACTTACTATGATAAATCTTCCGAGTGGAAGATTTATGAGAGGCTATCAAAATATCTCGAACTGAGTGAGATATTAGAGGAAGCCTGGCTAGAGTTGGAATTGGAGGAACCACGCTGTGAGGTTCAGAGAAGGGAGGGAGTGGTGCAACTGACCCGACTGATGGGTCAAGAGGTCTGGAACTGGGTCCAGATGCCAAGGTTGCTCCAACAGATAACGGTGGAGAAATGGGAACCAAACCTGTCGAGGCCAGTAAGGGGCAATGAGGATCATGGAAGCTTTCTGAGCGATGGCTTTCTGTATTAGCTGAGATATCAGTGGGAAGGGAGGAAAGGCATACAGAAGTCCCCGGGGCCAATCGTGTACTAGAGCGTCTCTGCTAGGGTGGCCTGGTTGGGGAAAGAGGGTAAAAAAATCGTCGCACTTGCTGTTTTGGGGAGTAGCGAAAAGGTCGCAGCAAGGCCGGCCCCACTTTCGAAAAACTTTCTCCAACACTGAATTCTTCAGAGACCACTCGTGAGGCATGAGAATAGCTCTGCTCAATTACTTCCCGGGAATGTGCGTTGCTAACAGAAACCGCTGAGAAGAAATCGCCCATTGCCACAGTCTGAGTGCCTCTCGACATAGGGGGTAAGATCTGGTTCCGCCTTGTTTGTTGATGTACCACACTACAGACATATTGTCTGTCTGAATTGCTATAGTCCCCTTGGGAAGAGAGTCTTGTAAGGCTTGCAATGCTAGAAGCACTGCTCTCATCTCTAGGACATTTATGTGCAAGTGGCACTCGAAAGGTTGCCACATGCCTTGGACCGTCCTGCCCTGGTAATGCCCCCCCCCCACCCGATCAGGGAGGCGTCCGTTGTCACTGTAGCAACCGGAGGGGAAGGGACAAAAGGTCTCCCTGGTGGAGCTGGGGAGATGTGATCCACCAAGAGAGATGATTCTTGCACGATTGTGTTATCCGAATAGGATGTTGACATTGGAAGTCGTTGGAAAGACCATTGTGTGAAGAGCATCCATTGTAAGATTCTCATATGGAAGCGAGCTAATGGTTGAAGAGGGATGGCCACTGCCATAATCCCTAAGACCTTCAGGATCAATCTGGCTTTGACTCTGTTGCTCCGCAAGACAAGAGAGACCTGTCTGTGTAGGTCTGCTATTCTCTGCTCCGTGAGTCTGGCTGACATGTTGACTGTGTCTAGATTTGCGCCTATGAAGGTAATAACAGGACAAGGCGACAAGACAGACTTTTCGTAATTTATTGAAATGCCTAGTGTTTGACATGTGTGAAAAGTGTAGTCTCTGGCGAGAAGCAAAAGATGCTTGGTGGGGGCTGTAAGGAGCCAGTCGTCTAAATACGGAAACACCTGGAATCCTTGTCTTCTCAGGTGAGACGCGACCACTGCCATGCATTTGGTAAACACTCGGGGGGCTGTAGTGAGACCAAAGGGCAGGGCCCTGAACTGGAAATGACTGGTTCCCAGCCTGAAGCGGAGGAATCTCCTGGTGCGTCGACTCATTCTGATGTGATAGTACGCATCCTGGAGATCTATTGAGCACATCCAGTTGTCCCGCCCTAAAAGGGGTAGAATGGACTGCAGCGTGACCATTCGGAACTTTGTTTTCTTGACAAACTTGTTCAAGTTGCTGTGATCCAAAATGGGTCTCCAGTCCCCTGTTTTTTTTGGAACCAAAAAGAATTTGGAGTAGATTCCGGATCCTTGTTGGTCTGCTGGAACTGGTTGAATGGCTCTTTTTGCAAGCAGCTTTGAAATTTCTAGTGCTGCTTGCTCCCTTTGACTGGGTGGAACGTCTGGAAGGGATTTTTTGGATTGCTTTGGAATGAAAAAGAATGGGATTCTGTAGCCTTCGGAAATGATAGACTGTACCCACTTGTCTTGAGTTAGGGATAGCCAGGCTTCTGGGTACAGAGATAATCTTCCCCCGACTGCCTCTGAAGGTGGACAGTCGGGCAACACCTCAGGGATGCTGAAAAGGCTTGTCGGAAAAAGTTTCTCGACTGCCCCGATTCTGTGGGCCCCCTCTGCCTCTAGGACAGCCTCTAGAGGGGAATCGACTCTGTGCGGCAGGCAAATCTCCCTGAGATTGTTTGCGGAACCACATCTTTCCCACCTTCTGGCCTTTGGGGTAAGACCTAGAAGGAGTAGAAAAACGGACTCCGACGGCAGAGAGAGTTTTGCCATCAGTCTCGCACCTAGTCAGGGTTTCCTTCACTTGAGGACCAAAGAGGGATGATCCATCAAAAGGGGAGTTAGTGAAGGACGCCTTGAAAGGGCCCGCAAAGTTACATAGCCGCATCCAGGCGTGCCGACGCAAGGCCACACCTGTACCTGCCGCTCTTCTCGCTCCATCTGCCGCATATGAAAGGAGACGCATGGAGGAGTTAGCTATAGAATTAAGGGTCGCCAGCTGAGAGTTCATCCTATCCTGAAAACCCGCAGCTGTTGGGTCCTTTAACATTTCGCTCGCTTCCTTGAGCAAATCCCTCTGAAGACGAGTGAAATGACACCGGTAATTCAGCGAGCACATAGTAAAGGTCGCTGATGAGAACATCCGCTTCCCGTACCTGTCCATAGACCTAGACTCTTTGTTAGGAGGATGAACAGGTACTGAAGGATCAGATAACTCCTTCTTGGTGGCCGCAGCCACCACCATAGCATCAACAGAGACGCCTTTGGTTAAAAATTCTTTGTCCTTGGGGTCAGTGATAAATTTTGAAGGTCTCCTGGGGGTGGGTTCCACTGAGTCAGGAGCCGTCCAGGCCTTCTTTGCCACCACTTGCATGAGGGGGTCAAAGGGAGGGGACACCCAGGAGGTGGAAGGGCGAGAGCCAAACGCCTCAAGATACACCGATTCATCCTCTGAAGGGTTGAGGGCTGGCCAATTCCCCCTCTGTTTTAAGATTTCGAGGATGTCTGCAAAGGAGACATCTTCAGAGGGGGAATGAGGGGAACCTTCAGAATCCTCTAAATCAGTGTCAGAGGTGACAGACTCAGGGGAGTCAATGTGCTTCCTCTTGCATTGCCTCTTCTTAGGGGGCTCTCCTACCGGGTCAGGAGAGGCCTCGGAAGAGGAGGAGATCCCCATTGGGGATACTTGAGGAGCTGGCTCTCTATGGTCCGGGATGAGAGAGTGAGCAGAAATCACCGGAGGCACCGTGGAGGGAGGGGCAGACGGAGCTGACTGTGGAGTTGAACCAGGTTCTAACACGCTCCTCATGACCTCGAAGGCACCCCTGTCAGGCAGAGCCAGAGGTCTCTGCTCCGAAAAGCTGAAAACCTCCCCCGGCACCGACAGTGATGGCTCCGAGGCCGATGCTGGAGCTGAACTCACCAGCGCCGAAGCACCGAGAGGGAGAGCGGGGTCGGACAAGGGTCCGATGCCACTCACCCCCTCGGAGCCGACGAGGGAAGTCCGGCGCCGAGATTCTTCCAAGGAAGACATTGGAGCAGACGACGGCACCGAAGACAACGGTATCAGTTCCGACGCCACCACAGTCTCGAGTCCGAGCCACCCCGGCTCCGAACTCAAAGGAGTCAGAGGAGGAACATTCTGAGTAATGGGAATAGTCCTTGACTGTTGAGTCGGACTTTGAAGCATCTTGGCCAGTGCCTCAGACTTAAGAAGTCGACTCACTACCCTCTGAAGGTCATGATCTGATAGTCTCGATGACCTAGAGGAGTGAGATCTATGGCTCCGTTCAGACAGCAATGGTGATGCTGGAGCCGAATGAACAGAGCCGATAGATGGTGATCGGGACCTTTTCCTGGAGGTCGGTTCCGACAATTTTATCGGAGCCGACTCAGCAATGTCTTCCTCGGCTCGGCCGGAGCCGAGGAAATAGTAGGGACATGAGTTCGAGAGTCATCGGCTCCGGCCGGAGCCGATGTTCGAACAGCCTTTGAAGCCCCAGAAGATGACTCAGAGACCAGAGCCTAAGATCTGGGAGGCTTCAAGGGTTTGCCCGAAGATTGAGTCGGGGGACCCTCAGGCTTCAATAAGCCCCTTAGAATGAGCTTATTTTTACACTCCTGCAGGACTCTAGGGCTGAAGCCATGGCAGACAGCACAAGAGTCCTGCAGGTGCAAAGGTCCCAGGCAGTATACACAAGAAGTGTGACCGTCTGTCAGAGACATCTTCTGACAGCACGAGTCACACTTCTTAAAGCCCGAGACCTTTGATTCCTTAGACATGTCTAAAAAGAAAAAGTGTAACCACACACTGACACACACACACCGATTACACTTATTAAAAGTTAAATTAAACTTAAATTAAATTATAAGTAATTAGAAAATTAAATCCCTACAAAACACAGTCACTCCAACTACTAGGAAGGGAGGGACTGGGCCTAAAGCCCAAGGGAAGAACTCTAGTGAGTTTAGGAAAAAAAGGGGAAAAAATAAACTAAGAATGGAAGGAATTACCTAATTTATAAAATTATGAAGAAAACTAACTTAAGAGGGGTCTATCTAAGATAAGTAGTTGTTTTTAAAACTAACCTGACGAACCGGTTGAAAAGCACCTCGATCGCTATAGCGGCAAATGAGATCTGAGGAGTTACCGCCTAGCATTGTGCTGAGGTAGTAAAAGAAAGTCTCTGGGCCTTTTCTTAGATTCTGGCCAAAATAATGGAGAAATGTATACACCATCAGCTTGTACAACACCTCTCTCTCCACAACATCATAGCTAACTGTCAACATGGATTCAGAGCATATCACAGTACTACTACTGCCCTCCTTTCCTTTGTAGACACTATTAACCTGAACCGTAACAACAACCTACTCTCTTCTGCCATCTTCATTGACCTCTCCAAAGCATTCGATATGGTTAACCACTCTTTTTTAATCAATACTCTTGAATCCCTATCTTTTGATATCCCTGCCATTAGATGGTTTACTTCTTATCTCACTAACAGAAAACAGGCTGTTCTCTGGAATAACCACATCTCTTCTCTTCTGCCTGTTTCTATTGGAGTTCCACAAGGTTCTATTCTTGGCCCACTTCTCTTTTCCCTCTTCATTAATGATCTCCAAAATACAATCCCCCAAGCTACTTGCATTCAATATGCAGATGATTCTACACTCATCTGCTCTGCATCCTCTACCTCAGAACTTAGATCTCATACTCAAAAAGTCTTTAATACCGTCGAAACATGGTTCTCTAGTCGATTTCTCTTACTAAATGCTAAAAAAACTAAACTCCTCCTCTTTACCCCCACCTCCAGGACCCCCCCTTTAAACTTCACCATCTCCTCTAACAATGCCACTATCATCTCTCCCAACTCTACCACTAAACTGTTAGGTATTACAATTGATAATAATCTCTCTTTCAACCAACACATTAACAACACCATAAAACTTGTCAATAGGAAAATAGGATCTTTATATCGTATTAGACCATTTCTAACTCCCTCCTCTAGAACTAGGATTGCTCACTCCCATCTTCTTTCCTCTCTTCTCTATGCTTGTCCCATTTTCACCAACCTCAAGAGAAACAACCTTACCAAATTGACTACCTGCTATAATAACATTGCTCGCTTCGCTACAGGGAACCCCTACAGAACACATCACTGTCTCAACCTGAAACTACTAGGCTGGCCAGAATTTCAAAACTATCTTGCAACCCAACAACTCACTATTGCCCATAAAATTCTGTACCAACCAATGAACACCCCTATACTCTCTCAACTCATAATCCCCTATACTAATCTTAACTCTCTCCGCTCCTCCAGTAAACTATTGGCTAATTCTATAAAATCAAATAACACTGCTGGTGACTCCCTTTTCACCAATTCAGTAGGTAGAAAATGGAATCTACTTCCTAGCAACATAACAAAGATTACATCATTACCTCTTTTCAAACTAAACATTAAACTTCACTTCCAAAATCAGTGGCTGTGCACCTGTAGTAAACCTGATTAATCCTTCCACTACTTATACTCTACTTCATTACTATCTCCTACTTCTTACTTACTCTATCATCCACCTGGCTTTCCTCTTCTTCTGCCACTTGTTTTCCTATTACTTCTTTGCTTACGGACTGTCTTACTGGCTCTCTTTGCTTGCTAACTATCTTACTTGCTCTCCTTCCTACAACTTACCTCTTCTAATTTCTCATATTCTTAGCTCTCTTTTCTCATACTTCCTACCTTATCATTATCTTACAAAGTATTTTTTAACTTTATAAGATGTCTTTGAGTTTAACTGTGTGTGGTAGTATTTATTTCATTTAGTTATCTTTATCAGACTTAGTATTTTATATTTATATAAGTATTTTTTTTTTGTGACTGTAACTATGTGAGTCAGTAATTAACTCACTTAGTAATAATGAGTAACTGTAGAGTTGTTAGTTTCTGTCTCTTAAAACTTTCTTTAAAACACTAGTATGTGTGCCTTATTGTATTCTCTGTGGAGCTTTTCTCCCCGGGCCTCTACTGAAAATGGAAATATCTCCAGTTAGACTAGCCCGGTCAACAAATGTAAAATAAAAAAATAAAATAAAAATATAGGGGAGCCTCGAGCCGGTGGAACTAGCTCTCGAGCTTTTAGAGTGGCCGAGTCGGAGCCGAGGATCGGCTCCGAACCCATCCAGCAAGAATGAAGGCGAGATAGACAACTTAACATTTAATGTTTCCAGGCTGTGACAATGTTGAGTCCACCATGGAATCAGTAGAATGCAGGATGCCATGAAGCCCAAAGCCTGCAGATTTTTTCTTGCAGATAACTGGGTCTTTGTTGCCATCATTTTGAAGTAAGAAGTCAGTTGCCTTTGTTAGTCTGGTGTGAGATAAGCCATCTGGGCAGTTGTATTTAAGTGTGCACACAGGAATATTATCTCTTGAGACGGTACCAGTTTTGATGTCTTTTTGTTCACTGTGTACCCTAGGCAAATTAGTAATCTTTTTACAAACGCCAGATGCTTCAGTAGAATGTCCTTGTTCTCTGCTTGTATAAGGCAGTCCAAGTAGGGATATATTTGTATTCCTCTTTGTCTGCAAAATGCAATTACTGGTGCCAGGCATTTTGTTAAGACTCTGGGCGCAGTAGATAAGCCAAAGGGTAGTGCAGAGAATTGGTAGTGCATTGAGCCAGATATAAATCTGAGGTATCTTCTGCAAGATTGTCTGATTGGGACATGCAGGTATGCCTCTTTGAGGTCCAAAGTTACAAGCCATGCCTTCTTGCCCAGCATGGGCAGAAGCTGCTGCAGAGTCAACATTTTGAATTTTGGAACGTCCAGAAAAGTGTTTAGAATAGACAGGTCCAGTACTGAGTCTCCAGGCGTTGTCCTTTCTGGGTACCAAGAAAAGTCTTGAGTAAAATCCTTGTCCCTGCTCTTGCTGTGGTACTCGTTGAATAGCCCTCATGTCCATGAGGGATGAAACTTGCTTTTGTGCCTCTGCCCATTGATTGTGTGGCAGGTCTGGCATACCTTTTGTCTTTGGAAGGGTGTGAAAGTGGAACCTGTAGCCTTGACACACTATATTCAAGACCCATTTGTCCTGGGTGATCATGTGCCAATTTTGTGAAAAAAGTGCTAGTTTTCCCCCTAAGGGTGCTGCCAAAAGATAAGTGTTTGGCACTGGCAGAGGAAAGTCATTGGGACTGTTTCCTGTATGGCTGTGATTTGTCTTCTCCGATTTTGGAGGTAGAAGCACCCCATTGTTTAGGCCTGTATGAGCCTTGGGGCTGGGATCTGCCTCTAGGGTGTCTGTATCTGCCTCTTTGTGGCCTGTCTGACACTGGAAAGGACCAATTCTTAGAAGGCCAGTTCCTGCTAAATCTGGGTGGCTGTACCTGTAGGAAATCCTTAACTGTCTGCATAGATTTTGCTTTATCCTCCATTTTCTTCAACACCTCTTCTGCCTTAACACCAAACAAAGTATCATGCTGTAATGGAGCATCCAATAATTTTACTTTAACATGATCAGGCAGATTCTGTTCCTTTAACCAAGCATTGCCTTCTAATGGCAGAACCAGTGACAGCGGCCCTGCAAGAGGCCTCCAGTGAATCAAAACCACATTGCAAAGTATGCTTTCCCACTTGTTCAGCAATAAATCCTGCATTTCCTTGTTATCAGAACATTCAGAATTTGTCAATATTTTCTGTTTTAGCAGTGACATTAAGTATTGCTGATATTTACGCATATGAAACTGACAATTTAAAGCCCTTACAGCCAAGGTAGCAGAAGTGTACACATTTTTCCCCCATCTGTCCAGTGCCCTAGAATCCCTATCAGAGGGGACAGGATTTTTTGCAGTGGAAGCCTTGAACCCTTTGGAACCCTGAGATATAGTTTCTGGGTCAGCAGCAGGGTTTTTATATAGAAATTTATGAGAGTCTGGAACCCTGTAGTACCTGTCTGGCTTAACAGGTGCAGAGGGTAAAGAGTCAGGAGACTGGCCAGACTCTGATGAAAATACATCATCTACAATGTCTAGAACAGGTGAAATAGCAAGAGGTCTGTGCTGAGGTAGTAAAAGAAAGTCTCTGGGCCTTTTCTTAGATTCTGAGCAATCTTGGCTCTCCCAGTGAAAATGCTCCCTCATGGTATGCAGGGTTTCCCCAAAAGAATAATCCTCAGGAGGAGAGGCTGAAGTAATAGATTCTTCAGCATCAGAATTCTCATAGTGAGGCAGAGAGTATCCCTGTTCAGAAGAGGAGTCAGAGGAAATGGAATCCTGATCAGAAGAGTTATATTCTGTCTCTTGCCTAGGCCTCTTATCAGGAGGGGGATGGGAACCCCTGACCAAAGTAATTAGGTCTTCGGCCATTTTAAGCATCTGTTTCTTAGGCATGGAAGTCTGTCCAGGAGAATGCTGTACTTGTTTCTTTGTCTTTAGGGCCGTTTTAGTCTTTGCCTTTGAAGCTGAAGTTTGCTTGACATATAACTGTGTAGGTCTGAAAACACCCTCAGAAGCAGATGCCTGCTCAGTGGCTCTGGACCCATCTGAGGGAATAGTTTCCGAGTGTCCAATACCTTGAGTATCCAGAGGCCTAGTCGGCTCCACGTGGGAGTCAGTAGCGGCCTGTGGCTCTGAGGTAGCGGGCGTCAGGGGCTGCGAAAGCACCTCACTGAGAACTGGTGAACCGGCGACTGGCCTAGCAGAGGCCTCGTCGTCAGTTTTGGACCTCCTTTTGTTTTTTATAAACTCCGGTTGTTGGCTGTTCCGACGGCATTATATAATTAAATCTTCGGCCAAAGTAATGAAAGGCAAAATCGTACTGACGCTTAATAGTGCGTTGGTTAAATCTAGCACAAAACCAACAGCTAGCAACGTCATGGTCTGGGCCTAGGCAAGGAATACAGTAAGAATGAAAATCCTTATGAGATATTTGCTTCCCACAAGAAATACAATTGTTAACTTTTTCTGACATCGGTCTGGAGCAAGAAAAAAGGTTTCCCCAATGGGGTACTTAGCTTTAATGAAGACTTCGGATCTGAAATTCAATTAGAGTCGGCCGACTGGCACTTACGAACTGCTTTTGCTTCTGGCACCGCGCGGCAAGAAAGACTGAAGAAAATGGCGTTGGCTGCATCTTTTATACTCCTGGCGCACTGACATCAGGGAAGAGGCGACAGCAACCGACGCTGGACCAGGACTTTGGAATTCAGGCCGACTGCGGGTAGCCTGCCAGCAGGTTAACCCAAAGTGTAATGACTGCAACAGTGAAACACAATGAACATCTATATATTCCAACTCCGAGATCACACTACAGTGAGAAAAGTATTGAATTTCCCAAACCCGCACTACTCTGTGATCTCTGTACAGTACTTCAAGTTCATAATCAGCAAATGCACAGTGCATTCACTGATATGAACTTTCAACACTGAGATTTCAGCAAGATGGAAATTCGAACATCCACGTTTCGAGTTTTCCATCTGCGGAGCACCTTCGTTCAAACTTTTAATAGTAAACCATGTACTACATGCTGTTAGTAGATATTTTGAGTTCAACATTTTAAAGTTGCGCATTCAGTATATACCACTATTCAGCGCTTTGTAAGGCACTCTACACACATACCCACCCATGAATACAGCTCAGCTTGTCAGACAACTCACATTAGTGTCAAAAGTTGTCTACCATGAAAAGCACATCAAGCTTTGTTTTTAAGATAACAAAATCAAAAGGTATGAGGGTGTTTTACCTGAAACAATATTTTAATCTTTTTTTTTTTCTCCACATCTTTTGGGTTTCTAATACCATGACGGGAATGGACCCCATTCCTAAATCAAATTATGATAAAAGTTCATGCAATTAGTATAGTTTCAATCTTTGATGTCAGGCAGAAGTGCTCTATGCAGCACCTGCAATGTGCCCAGTAATGACTCCTTCTGCAATTAGTATGGACTTGCATGTATTGGTAACATATCTAAATATGCTTGTAGATTATTTTTTTATACAACCCGTTGCTCCTACTACTATTAGAACTGCCTGGGTATCTTTCTTCCACATTGCTCTTGTTTCTGCCTGCAAAATCTGACATTTTATGACTTTGTGCCTCTCTGTACGCAAGACACTGTAGTCACTGGGTGTGGCAATTTCAATGATCAATGCTACTTTTTCTTCTTTTCATGGACCACTAAATCCAGTTTTCTAGCATCTATCTTTCGAACTGTTGGTAATGTGTGATCCCCATGTGATGCGGACTTCATTTCTATGATGCTTTGTGGCTCATGTTTCCAGTGTTTTTCAGCCACTTAAATACTATAATGTTTGCATAGTCCCCGGTGCAATAGTCTTGCCACATAATTATGCCTTTCAGTATACAGTCCTTCTTCCATTAGTATGTCACAACCAGCAACAAGGTGTGCAGCTGCTTCCAATTCTGTTCTACAAAACCTACATTTGTCCGTTTCTCCCACATGTTCAATGGACTTTGTAAACCAAAATGTATGTAGCCCACTATCTTGGGTCGCCAATATTAACCTTTCATTTTTTGGTTTGAATCATACCTCTCAACTTCAGAGCAAGAAATCTGGACAACGCCACAAATAAAAGTGGGACAAAGGCCCAAAAATAGGGGCAATTTTTAAATATTGCTCTTAGAAACTTAGAAAGTTGATAGAACAACAGGTTTTGCATTAGTATAAATTTTCTAAAGGGTATGAAGTCTGAAACACAAATGTCTGTCACAATTTTCTAACTTCAATCTTTAATGACTTGCAACTAATTTGCCAGAAAACCACAGTTTTATGAAAAAATGGAGCAAAAATATGAGGCAAAAATCTGAACATTCTGCGAAAATCTGCACAGTTGAGAGGTATGGTTCGAATTCACCTCTCCTTAACCATTCCTGCATTCGATCCAGATCAACATGAGGTTCTTCCAGAGGTTTTCTATACTTGTAATTATATTTATGCATTTGCCACATTTCTTGCCTTCTCACCTGATCCTTCACCTTACATTCTTTCTTTAGTTTTTGGCACATTCATTTGCTGCCTGTTTTTTTTTTTTTTTTTTTTTTTATCTGGTTTGATTTCCATTCTTGCTTGACACCAATATGTTTCTGCTAGACAAAGCAGGGAAGTCATCTTAGATTTATTATCCTCATGTTTCAAAACTTTCGCTACATTTTGGTCTTGTGAGGTCAGCAGGTATGTGTGCAGTTCCACGACTGCAGACCTACACAAGTAATCAATTTCAAGGAGGCCCATACCTCCTTCAGAATGGGGAATATATATATAACCTTGATATGCATTGATTTTTATACATCATTTAGTGAACATGAAGCATCCTTCTTGTTTTCCTGTCTAAACTATCCAACACATTTTGGGGCCAATCAATCACTCCAAAACCGTAAGTTAGGACAGGAAGAGCAAATTGGTTTATGGCTTGAATTTTGCTCCTAGATGTCAATGCTGTTCTCAGGATTAACTTAACTCTACTAAAATATTCCTTACTAAGTTTTATTCACATTTGTTCATATTTTATTGTTGATCCTTCACTAATTCCCAAATATGTATACACAACCTCTTGCTCAAGTTTTTACATCACATTCTTGTCCCAAACTAATGTTGTCTTGGTGCTGCAGTTTTCCTGCTTTAAAAGGTTGCTTCAGTACATTTATCAAGACCAAATGAAATTCTAATGTCATCTGAAAAAAGTTTTTACAACTTGCAGTTGTGTTTTCAGTTCCTCATCTGAGGAGCTATACAATTTTAAATCATCGACATAGAGAAGATAAGAGGTCTTATACACTTTTGCTTTCTAGGAGCCAAATCTAAGCTGTTAAGTAGATAATGGGTTAAGGGCAATACAGAATAGCAGTGGTGACACCCGGAAATATCCAATGTTGAATTTTTATCCTTGGAATAACAAGTTGTCCTTTATCGTGGCTTAATTTCAAAGTGGTATGTCACTGTAATGTAGTCGATCAGTGTAGGGTGTATATTATACATTTTTAAGCACTCTTATCCATAAATGTGGGATACTATCAAATGCTTTTTTGTAGTCAATCCATGCCATACTTAGATTCTTCCCCTTTTTATAGTTCGCCACTATGACTTTATTTAAACAAATGATCCTTTGTTCCATATGAGTTTTTTTATTGCCCTTTTGTTCTATTGCCATAATTGAGTTTCTTCTAAATGACTATAAACTCTGTCAGCATCAATTCCAGTGTATAGTTTATACGTTGTCGGAAGGCAAGTTATTGGTCTATAATTTTTAGGATAGCTTTTAGGTTCACTCTTAAGTAGGAGCATTGTTTTTCCTGCTGTTAGTCAAGATGGTGTCTGTTTAGGGTGCACATATAAATAGTTCTTACTGATGGCTAAATCTTCATTAAAAGAAGTTAATACTTTTATCCAGAAGTTAGATACTGCATCTGGGCCTTGGGTTTTCCAATTAGAGGAGCTCCTTAACTTTGTTTCAATCTTTCTGGCTGCTACTTCATCCCATTTCATACCCTGTACATTTAAACTTCTTATTCTTTCTTTTACTATTTCTATCCATTTAGCATGTTTGTTATATTCCACAGAATCTTCATAAATACTTCTCCAAAATGTATCTATTTCTTCTTTTTTGGCAGTCCTTCATTCCTTTTACCTGGTTTTCCAATTCTATAAAACTCAAAGTCTATAAAACTTTTTGGGTCATCAATAAATTGCTTATTTTGTACTTTTCCTTTATATTTATCTGCATATCATTTAAGTTTTTCTGCCTGTGCTGAGATTTTTAGTTTGTTACTTGCGATAGTGCATGATAGATCCTGATCTGTTCTAATACTGCGCATTGCTTTTATCACATGTAAGTATTTTTGTTGATCTGTTCCCTCTTCTATACTCTAACAGTAACACTTTTTGTCTCAATTGCTTTATAGTTTCCTCTGTTCGATACTTCCAAGATGGTATTTGATTTCCCCCCTTCCTTTTTCCTCTCTACCCTGTGTCCTTGTGGCAGAACTTTATCCGTAATATAACCTGTTTACTTCTGTTATATCGCATGGATCTCTATAGACAGTCTTAATTAGTGTGTTCATTTGTTTTATTAAACTTCTAACTTTTGGGGTTTTACTGACCTTCTGCAGTCTATTTCATTCATTGATCTTAATATGCCTATCCATCTCTAACAAATCAAGCAACTCTTCTGTTAGCTCATTTTCTTCTATACCAAGAGATATTTTTTATTTTCCATTTCCTGTGGGCATTCTGTAGAAAGTTCTAAAGCATCTTCCTGTTGCACATTCTCTTCATTTCATCCCATGCCATCAGTTGCTCTGTCATATGGGAACTCACTGGCCTATCACTCCTCAACATTGACTGCGTCAGAGTTTGCACAGTTTCCTGTTCCTTCTCTTGCTGTCCAGCTTCCAGTAAATGTTTATACTGGTTTCCTGAGGAAGGCTCCAAAATATCTTCATATGGCATTTGAGCAATTGCTTCCCATTCCACTGGTTTATATTGGGTGATATAAAGTAAGATGTTTTAAGTTTACTTGGCTATGTCATTAGACATTACTAGGTGTCAAGAACAGTCACACTGGTGGGAAAAGACCTCAAGAGTTGAGTGCTGCTCAAAACATAAATTTATTACTTAAAAAAATCATAAAACAACAATAGAGGTTAAGCGCTTTCGTCCTCTAGTAACAAGACTTCATCAGAACAATTACCCATAAGACAAGAAGCCTTTTTATACATCATACTAAATTAATTGATTACATAATATTTAAATTAGTAACATTTCCTCAGAGTGCCAGCATAAACAGCTACAATGTTATAAAACCTACTAGTAAAAACATGTAACACTTACAAAGCCTACTAGTAAAAACATGTAACAGTTACAAAGAAATAATTTACAACAATGAGCAGTGCACTTGAAAGATTACTGCAGCTAAAATTAAAAACATGTTTTGTTTTTTAAAATACTCTTAGCTACAATTTTTTTCATACCCTATGTGACACATATCAAATGTGTACCCTATGGCATTAATGCATAATTACCCAAAATAATATCCAGCTTTGAGTTTTAGTATGCTGGAAATTCAAAACTTTTCATTTAAACCTGGTGGTTGGGTGGCATTGGTCCTAAGTTGCCATTTAAGTTAAAAGAAATTCTAAGAAGTCATCACTTGGTCCCACCCGCTCACCTAAGTTAACTTGCTGAATAATGCAAAACTTGAACTGGTGTGTAGGGTTAGATTTTATGTGCCTATATAGGGCGTTGTTTTCATCTTTCTTCTTGATGTTGTATATGTGCTGATATATCTTTTGCCGTCATATGTGTTGATACATACTTTGCCTGCATTTACATTTAGTTTTCCCTATGTAGAATGTTGTGCAAAGTATGCATAACCCTAGATAAGTTTACTAGGTACGTTTACATGACATCTTGAGAAATGTAATGCATGATTAAAAAAGAGATCCTATATTTTAGCTACTCAGTTTACTAAAGCACTCCCAGAACTGCTGACATCTGTCTTTACTTAGATTTAATTTTTACCTTATAAGATGCAGGGTCCTTGGCTTTCTTTAGTTTACCCTACGTAACGTAATTTCAAACAATGGACAATTAAAACATTTCAACACTCATGTAAGCAAACAAACACTATCTTAGCTAGAACATACACAGGGCAAGACTATTTAAACTAAAACAGCTTCTTAACTTTTAATCTTACTCTGTGCCAAGTATTAAAAAACTTAAGAAATCAGTCTTAAAACTACAAACATTCTAAATTTGAGTCTTACATTTCTGTCCAAAGCAAAAGCTACAGGCCTAATAAGGCTAGTTAGCACTAATTAATATAAATGTTCAAATGAATATTGCACAGTTATATCATAATAGAGAAAACATCATAGGCAGCCAAATTTAACACCAATAGAGAGAACGAGACCTAAACTAGAACAAGACAATTCAATACAAAGCATTCTAATAGTCTTCTAGTAAGTACTAATATTCAGATGTTTACTTATTCACATAATTGACATGCCTAATAGTCTTAGTTACTTTAGTTTACAAGCACATATATTGACATCTAGGTCCAAGCTATACTGTCAATCATTTCAAGCATCATACAGCTGCAATGAAAAGATATAACAGTTGGGATAGCTAGACCTGAACTAAAACATAATTCAAATACAAAAACACTTCAATGATTTACTACTAGGCAAACATGTGAATGTTAACAATTAAACCATTATTTATTCCTGTATGTGACTTGCTTAGAATTCAGCATCCTTAAACTGTTGAATACATATATGTCAACATCTACCTCATAGTCAAATGTAAATACATAAATGCCTTCATTTTATAATGTATCAAACATATGAAAGGCTGAAATGCTAAACATACTCGGTACACTTTCCAACAATTAGTCTCTATGAATCATTGTTCACAGTTAGTAACTCAGCCTCTGTAATGAAGTGGGCATACTTATCTTGGTGTGGCACAGAAAGCATCCACCCTTAAAATTTACATAGAGTGTGCATTATCTCTCACACACACACACACACACACACACACACTAAATAGATGCATAATGACTACAGAGCCTATGTGTGCATGTATAAATATATGTATGTGTATATAAAAGGGATGTCAACCGGGAGAGTAAACAGAGCAGGTGACCTAGGACAGACTGGAAACACTACTACTACAACTGTTAGAACAGGTGCTGGGAGCAGAGGTGGGCAGCAGTGGGAGTGAGTCCACCAAAAACACAAGACTACTGCAGTCAGTTAAAAAAAAAAAAAAAAAAAACATCAAGCTAAACACCCCTCGAGTTTTACAGGCCAAGCAGTACTGAAGCCCATAGAAGCAGACTTGCTAGTAAATGCAGACAGCACCTTCAGTTACAGATCTTGGAGTTTCTGGAAATGCTGGGCTTTAGTATAATGTAAGGCCAAGGTTCCCAGTACAGGAAACTTCTGTGAGTAGACTGTTCCCAGCATCAACATATTAGTCTTTGAAGTCTTTCAACCAAAGCTCTTTGATTCAGCCGCAGTCATTCATGGATATGACCCATATACAGATGTAAACTCGGTGTCTACTTCTAGTGAAAGGCTCTGATGGAACTCTCAGAAATGTCATGGTATAGGACTGGAGACAAAGGTACTTACAATGTACTTTAACAAAAGCCTAATGGGCAGAGATGCAACTCAAGGGTAATCCTTACCTGTACAGCTAAGAAATCCTCCTCATCAGGTAATATTCTGTAAGTGTGGACATGCTTCTGATACCTACAAGAGAGAAAAAAAAGATTTGTATGATGACTTATGTTCCAATGCTATGTGAAACATTAAAATTGCAGTTACTTTTCAGTTTCAAGTGCTTAATGTAATCTTTCATATTCTCAAAATTCCATCAGACCAGAAATCTCTCTTAGAATTTTCTACAAGTCAGCTTGTATCAAGGAAAAATGTTCTGCCTTTAAATTCATACTGGAGAACCACAAATATGATAAAGCATCTGTGTACAGGAAGCAAGAAAGGGTTTGTTGGAGACAATGCCACTGACGGAAATGGGAAAGAAAGCCTTTGCACTGCCCCTTTTACTACCACCACCCTTAGGCTATTTTCAGCATGTGCAAGGGAAAATGGTAGAACTTAAGAAAAAATACAGCTGATTGCTTACTGATCAAACAGTAGAGAAGAAAAGAATCCTAGCCAAAAAAATGTTTAAAGTCAATGTTGCATCACTAAATTATCAGTAACATTTTGGAGCAAATGGAAGAAAGGATGACAATATATTCAGCACTATTTTTATTTATTTATTTAACGTTTACTAGGAGAGTCCAACGAAGCCCATTTTCAGCAGAAGCACGGAGAGAAAAGTAAATAACCACAAAAATGAAGAAATGCAGAAAATACGACCAGCCAGTAAATGGCCGCGGTGGTGGAGCAGTTAGCATTGCTGACTCACAGCAAGAGGATCTCCGGTTCGATCTTCGGCTGGGGTGTCTTCTGTGCGGAGTCTGTATTCCCTCCCTGTGGCCGTGTAGGTTTCCTCTGGGTGCTCCGGTTTCCTCCCACATCCCCAAAGACATGCTGCAAGTGGATTGGACACGCTAAAATTGGCCCTAGGCGTGGGTGCATGCATGTGTGTGCCTTCTGTGTCGAGTTGGGCTGGCAACTCGACATCGTAAAAACTCCACTGCTAACCATGAGTGGACAAGGAGATCCGCTGTGGCAACCCCTAACCGGGAAAAGCCAAAAGAGAGAGAGAGAGTAAATCCAACACAGGTTTATTGCAAAATCTCTGTCTCTGACGTCTCGGCACAAGAGCCTTCAAGGAGTAAAAAACATCACACACAACTTGCCTAAAATACCATAATCAATTAACAATTAAACAATTAAATATTTAAATAAGCATTCTCCAATTTAACTCTTCATTTAACCCATATGGGTACAAGGTATTACATTTTAGAATATACACTTATTCTTTAATTAAAAGCTGTTTTTAAAAAGGGGTGCATCAAAACAGGACACGGAGAGAAAAGCTCCGCAATGATTAGTATGGTAAATGAAATAAACACAAGGTTATACAAGTTCAGAACAAAAGGAAGGTGCAGGTGTATGCTCACAAAGTAAAATCTGCACAGGATAAGCATACAATAAACTACAAGAGCACTGGAAAAACATACAGGTGTTGGGCATTACATTCTGTACTATGGTTACATTCATATAGTGGTTAGTACAACACACAAAAAATACAATAAACTCAAGTTATTTAAGTACATATCAAAAAAGAGGAGCTTGCATTTACTTCACAGTGGATAAAAACAATATATAATGCAACAGCATAGGAAAATGTACAGTTCAGTTGCTGGGTCGGTGTTACATACAGTTATATTAATAAAAGTACTTTTCATATTTATACAAATTTGTATGTAGGTTGCATTGAGTTTGTACACATGAAATTTTCTTACAGAAGAATGATTCAGTACAAGCAGTCTGTTAATACACAATGGGATACGACTACACTCTCTGGGTGGGATTACAAAGTTCTGCAGCAACAGTAGGAGAAATTGTATTGTGTAATGCTGGGTGGTAGAGAAGGGTTGAAGGGGAAAAAGTATAGTTGCGTACTGTTATGTAGAGAGTACTTTATGTAGAAAAACTATAACCGAGTACTAATTTGTAGATAGAGTCTTACAATTCCATTATGGGGAAGTATCATCAAAGAAACCCCTCACCACAGCTAACTCCAGGATGGGTAAAGGAATGTTTTTGAGGGATGAAACTCTACAGAGCAGCAGTCAAAAGTGGTTAAAACATAGATAGAGAGAGAGAAATGATCAGGGTGGGGATAAGCAGAGCCCAAAATCAGTTATAACATATACACTGCCTGTAACCTGAAGGGCAGCACAGCGATATATTTGGCTTACTGGCCATCGGTAGCTCAACATTAGTAAGGAAAAGCAGAGAATGTTTTGGCAGGTATACTGAAAATTGTTTTTAGTGGACAGTGTGCTGAGGTACAAAGTGGAGTTCAATGAATTAAGACTAATGAAAAACGTTCTTAATACCCGAAAGTTTAAAATATAGTTCATACCCATAACAATGAATATATAATAGGTGAGGGTGACACAGTGGTGCAGCGGTTAACATTGTCGCCTCACAGCAAGAGGCTCTCCGGTTCAATTCTCGACTGGCGTGCCTTCTGTGCAGAGTTTGCACGTTCTCTTTGCTTTTGCGTGTTTCCTCCGGGTATTCCACATTCTAAAGACATGTGTCTGGAGCATTTCTCACCGGGCCTCCGCTGAAAATAGGCTCTGTCCTAGTCGGACTTTCCCGGTCAACAAATGTTAAATAAATGAAATAAAATTAAATAAATAAATATAAAATGCAATATTCAGCATTTTAAAATATCTGTGACAGAAACTTTTAACACTACACTGTTTTATAAGAGGAGAGAGAGAGGGTACATTTTTAGTAATGCTGAATCAGCAACTCCTATCCCGAGATGCCTGCAGTGGGCAGTGAAGCTGTGACATTTTAAAAATCACACTTAATAGTAATAAATACTACAAAACACTTAAACCTAGAAAGCAACATTTGGTGTTGCAGTACTTTTCTTACTAAAGCTGTAATATATGCTTTAAATGTTATAATGAACTAAAGCTGTAACATTTAGCTCAGCATATTGCCATGATGGAAAGACTGCAGCTGTGGCATTCCTTCATTGCATTTAATCAGACAGAACATACACCGATAATGATGTAGTACATTTATGCAGTAATAAACACTATTGCGGGATACTCAAATTTTACATTTCTGACAGGAGGTATGATGTGAGGAACGGGGAATTCCTGACTGAATCTTTAAGACTTTGCACTGTAACTTATAGCAACAGTGAAATAACACTCTACTATTAAAAACACAAGATACGCTTTGTTAGTAACACAACTGTTGGAGCAAAATTCTGATAAAGTTAGATAAAGCATGCTGAAATGTCTGGGAAACACACTTTACAAATGAATTAAAAATAAAAAAGAAGGGGAATAATTTATTTGCAACAAGTCGTTACAGTGCTGCTGACAAACTCTGAGATGCCCAATTGTGGATGGGGAGTCCAAAAGTACAACAATGGAAACATAACCTGCAGTAGCTAAAAAAAGAAAGAATATGAGGTGCAAATAGCTAGCAACTATTTTTTTTTTAATCAAAACAGAACACATACTAGAATATTAGTAAACTGCACTACAGTGGTGCTGTCAAACCCTATTTTGAAATGCCTGATAAGACAGACAGGAATAACTGTCTTGATTTGATATGACATCCACAGTAACAGAAAAATAAAATGCACTCTCCAGAAAGCAGTATTTGCGACTATGGCACTTTTCTCAGTGGAGTTGACATTCTGCTTTGTATTTAATAATGACTGGGACAGACTGCAGAACACAATTTGTTAAAAGCACAGCACTCTTCTGAAATATCAAGATAACACAGCTATGAAACTTTTCCTTTTAAGTGATGGCATGATGGAGAGAGCGTAATTGTGGCATTCTGCTTTGGTTTTATCAGAGAGAACTCACACTGTTCATATAGCATTATTCTGTGATAATTAGTGCTGTTCTGAAATTACCAAATTATAATTCTCTGTGCTGCGATATGGTGGAAGGGGTCTTCTGACAAGTAATATGCAGTAAATAAATGTGAGACATTCATTGACAGCAATATTTTATTTATTTTATTTATTTATTTTACATTTGTTGACCGGGATAGTCCGACTGGATGCATGTCCATTTTCAGCGGAGGCCCGGGGAGAAAAGCTCCAAGGGTAAGCAGATATAGCATTACATAATACCAGCATTACATATTACAAACAGATTATTTACAGAGATTACATAAGTAAGCAAGTTAAACAAGTTCCACAGGTTAAAGTTAGTCCTGAGCACAAGTCAGGATTAAATTAAATTACACAGTAAACTGGCTGACAGATTTTTACACATTCGAGTTAGCCAGGCTTGATACATTGACATAGCCAGTGAAGTGACAAATGTTGTTTGAGTCTAGTTTTAAATTGACCTAAGGTGGAAAGTAAGGTAATATCAGCTGGAAGTGATAACATTACTGGAATGGACCTGCGACAAAAAAAGCAAATGTAAGACATCCACATATACCAACATTTAGTACTGTACTGTTGACATGAAACGAACAAAAAGGAACACACATTATTTACAACATGGTGTTACAGTGTTGTTGACACTCCCTGTTCTGAGATATCTAATTTTTTGAGGAGGCTGACTGGATCTGTACCATTCTGCACTGCATTTTATAGCAAAGTAACGGAAGGTTATTGTCTAATTTACATCTGCAAAATACTCAAACAGTAGAGGTTACTGCTTTAAGCAGGACATACAGCAACAAACATATCTGCTAATGCATAATACTTAAACATACTAACAGTATCAACTGTTTGCACAAGAAACAGATTTACTCATCTCTGACAGTAAGCTTCAACATATGTTGACAAGAGAAGTGACTTGTGAAACGCACATACCATACTGGAAGCACTGTTAATCCATGGCACCAATGTGTCCATGGCACAATAACACCGCTTTCTACAACATATAGGCTTGCAGAGTAATAAAAGCAAAGTTGATGGAACAATTCCAGTCTCATAGTATGCTTTAACATTATGCTAAATGAGCAGTGCTTTGAACGACACACGCTGCACTGAATATGCTGCTGCTGCTCCGTAACACCCAGTTTATGAAATGCAAATACAGTCTTCCTAGTGTTACACATTACTATATACACACAGACAGTAGCACTGCTTTGTGCAGCATGCACTGTAATTTAACACATTATAACACCACAATATCCATCTGACAAATACAAATGTCAACAGTGCCACTGGTCTGACAACACAAATTAAATCCCTCAGTACTGAACACACACAACAGAATCGTAACTACTGTAACTATAAGCTAGTAAAACCACTCTTTGCTGTAGCACTTTAATGAACATCTTGCTACACTATAACCTTTTTTCTACACTGAGTACCACTATTTTACACAAAAACTATTAAAGCAAATTGTGAGGTAACTGCCAAACTACAAGGAACAGTTCCACAAACTACTACTATTACACAAACACTCTGTTAACCATGGTTTCGTCTACAATAATATAGACTTCTTCAGAACCAGAGTGTCTGGTGTTCCAGTGTCTATGCCTGTGTTTTTCCACTATTAAACATTTTGGATATCCGTATCTCCAGTTGTTAAACTGTGAGGTAAAACAACTTCATAATTTCAAAGCTAATATCGGCTAATGGAGTTCTCACGTTTTGCTCCACATACAGTCATGATAAACATTATGCTGCATTGTTAAATGCCTGCCAAAAGGCAGTATTTCCCACTGTATGGAAAAAAAAAAAGAAAAAAAGAAGGGTACCCGTGTACGCTGGTGTCAGAGAGAGATAAAGTTAATAACTCCCCTCCTATAGAATGGTCTTCCCATCCATGTGAAGCTGAATCCATCTATTACCCAGTTTAAGTGCAACAAAGACCAGTGGATGTGTAACAGGAAATGTACACCGGGCCTGGCACCAATGACCCTTATGGACAAAGGTAGCTTATAAATGCCTGGATCTCAATGACCTATTCAGATACAGGACATCATCATCTTTTGGGAAAATTTAGCTAGGCTTAGGAAGGCCCCCTGGGTCATTAGCCTAGTAACAATCTATGAATGTGACTACACCTAGGAGACCAGAAATAAACTAGAGACTCAGGCAAGGAGTATGAGCACTGCCCATCCTGTAAGGATGTAAAAGTGATTCCCACCCAGCTTGTCCCTCTGCTCTGATGACAGGGAAACTGCTGAAGAGATGAGGGCCATCATGCTGTGGGGAATTGGTCCTGGGAGGACGTAAGCAAGGTAACACACGTCAGTGACAGGAGCCCCTGTTAGTACATGTAGGAGGAGCCCCTGTTAGTACATATAGGAAAGCATGCATGCATAGACTATGAGACACAGGCGGACCTAATGGTGATGCAACTGCTTACATCACCATCAGTGGTGGGGATAGGCCATTAAAAAAATGGAAAGAGTTATTGTTGTCAAGATGTCAGCTAGTGTATGAGGCACCATTGTAGCTGCCTTGATGACAGTCACCCTCAGACAGTGCATAATTGATTGTGGGAAGGCTTGATGGTCCATCAGACATGGGGGCAAAAATTAAATGTTCCTGACTAAACGTAAAACATTTTGTTTTTCATGTTACAGGAATGGCAAACTTGCATGCACATTTTTAAAAATGATTACAGAAAGCAGCATTTTAAACTGCAGTAATGAACTTAAAATAAATGTATTATGCCACTGCTACTTAACGCAATTATCAAATCCATTGTACATCTATTAGCTTCATTAGTAATGAAAGATCCATTTGAAATTGCTACTGCAAAACTATGGCCCCGGCAGTTATTTTGAGAAAGTCTCAATTCAGCAGCACCCGTCCCTGTGGAAAGATGCATTTGAAATTTTGATTACTTTGCATGCTGCCCACAAAGCAGCTCCACTGCAGTAACCTATTGCTTGAGCATGCAAACCTGCTGCTCTTTGTAGATATGTAAATGGGTTTTAAAATGATGTCATGAAGAGAGAGGGTAAAGTGACACGTTTAATGTAGTTGTTTCTGCCAAAGGAGCAAAGGAGAAGGACAAGAAAAAAATGCAAATAAGCCAGAGAAAATAAAAACATGATGGAAAGAGAATTTTCCCCTTTAATAAAAATGCTTAATGAAACATGTCGGCAGCACAGGACCAACATCCTGACTCAAACATAGAGCAAAGCCCCTGATAAATCAATATTTTATTTGTATTGCTCCCTATTAAAAAAAATTCAAAAAGTAACAGAAGAAAATGCAAAGAAAAAAATGCGGAACAGTAATGTAAAAAATTGTCGAAAACAGTAAAGAATGAAAATAAAACATATTTAAGACAGAAAACATTTGCCAAAGAACCTATCAGACATAAATGAGATTCTACAGCAAAAGTAAAATGCAACATTCAACTATCAAAATATTTTAAGCAGGACAGATGCCTCCTTCAAATCTTAGATTATAAAATGATAGCAATATATATCAATAGAATTTAAATGAAAATAAATGCAATATAAAAGTAAATTAATGGTATCATGCAGTGAGAAACAAATCAAAATGTCAAAACATGCAAACAAAATGAAATTCATGGAACACGTTTTCTAAAAGTGTCGTACGGTGAAAACGGATGTTAGTATCACTGAGGAAACATTTAGCTTTTTCTCCACAGCTATGATCTTCTGGCAAATGGTACAATATCATTACGTATGTTATATAAACAGCCAACTTTCAAAAATTTGCATTTCTGTTTATTTTTTTCACTTATAGTTTTTATTAAATATTTGCAAATTAAAACCCTCTGTTGAATCTTACTAACCATCTTTAAATTTATACAAGCAGAACTGACTCAAAGATAATAACCAGCTATGAAGGATCAAAGGGCAGTGGATATTTAGTTCAGTAGCAAAACCACAAGTACACCAGGTGACAAAGGGTTTGAATCCAGTTGACAGAACCCTCTCCTCTTACCTCCCAACACTATGACTTGTGAGAGATGCACATATATAGCCAAATTGGAAGCCAAGCCCTCTCCAGCCAAGACTGGATTAGCCAGTCAAGAGGAGAAGGTTAAGACCCGTACCACACCATATTCAACATATAGCCCTCCAGAACATACACCACCACAACCCTCACATAGTAACACAAAACACACACCTACTTTTGCGCAGCCTCTCAATAAAAATTTGCACAGAGACCTCTAAGGCAGAAACGCAAACAACCACCACATCCCAGCACAAACCATGAGACACACAGCTCACATAAACGGTGTGCCACTCAACCAAAGCCCATAAGGCAAAACAACTTACCCAATACACTAGTCATAGGTGACTCAATAGTACGGCACACTGATATCCCACTCACTAGGTTAAATAAGGAGAAAGTTACGGTCAGCTGCGTGTCGGGTGCCAGGATCTGCCACATAACGCACACACTTAGGTCACTGCATAACAGGTACAAACATGACTCTGTCATTCTCCATGTTGGTGTGAATGACCTGAGATGTACCTCCCTGGACTACATGAAAAGAGACAGAGGAGCTCTCGGATCTTGTAGCCCAGGCAGACATGACCCTAGCTCTGAGTAGCATCCTACAGTCACCCTGAATGATACCATAGTACAAGCAGAAAATGATTGACTTCAACAATTGGCTAACTTTCTGGTGTCATTCTAAGGGGATTCAGTATCTGTCTGCCTGGGAAGACATGATCGACAGACCTCGATGCTTCACCAGAGATGGCCTGCACCTGTCACCCCAGGGATTCTGGATACTGGCCAAGGCTCTTGCCTTGCTTGACAGGGGCACTGGGAACTAACTTTGGACGGCATGATGCCAGGGAATCTACTTGGGCTAGGCTTATATAGGCTCCAGGGCCGTTAGCCTAGTACACACCTATAAACCTATGAACAATCTAATCATACCTCCCCTCTGAACGTTGTCTCTACTTCCTCATAATGGCAACTGCCTAAGCAACCAACTCAGCAACATATCAGATCACGACCATTTCACAATCACAAAACACTAAGTATCACACTATGTGGCTGGTAGTTATCCCTATTAACAAATGTAGTACAAAGCCGTTCTGAAGTCTCGTGTATTAAGGGACGAAAGCGCTTAATAAATTACATTCTAGTAGTTTCAAGCATCCGTGCTGTCCTTTGTTTGTTGTTTTAGTACAAAGCTGTGAAATAACCATGATATTTTTGGGACATGTAATAACACAACAGGCTTCCTTACTCTCAACTGCTGTCTTTAAGCTGGTCTATCCTAGTACCTACCTCTCTGTCACAAGTATGCTGTCATTCATCTGTGCTGAACTTTAAACTCCTATCCAGAAGAACAATACACTCAAATAATCCACTGTGAAGCAACATGTTCAACTCTGACCTAAAAAGCTGTACACTGGAATAATGTCAGAATATTAAGGTAAGGGAAAGGGTTGTAGACTTGCAGCAGAAATCCAACTACAAAACCACTTTATAGCCGACTATCTAAAACTACACTATCTCTATCTGGATTTATTTATTTCCTTGTGCTTAGTTTGAAAAAAAAAGTGCATTTTGCCTCTCATTGTGTGTTCTGCTAATTAGCTAGATAATGAATTCAGAGCAAGTTAAGTGTCGGAGAAAACAGTGCATTTTTTACACTCCATTAAGCCATTTTCTGTGTTTTCACATCAAGAGGGCTAAGGATTTTCCATCTAGTGGCAGTACATGGTAGCCCGGTGAATACAAGTTGGGAAACACACCACAGAGTGCAGTTGTTTTATTGGCGACAGGGCTTAGTAGTCGGCTTACATTGCTTTTAGTGCATGTATACATTTGGCACAAGTGAGCAGCTCTTGGCTCATTTCCACAGAGCTCAGCAACATTGACATCCTTGTCTGTGCCTAAAAAGTATTTGTCTTGCATCTGGTTCCATCCAGCCAAAGCAAAGTCCTTTTACTGAATAATCAGACTGGTATAAACTGCTTCACGGTATCAACAGCAGTGTGTTTTCATTACTAGTGGCTTCCCCTTGTGCCTGCCCTTAAGTTTGTTTGTGGTAGCATTGCACATGGGTCACCCTTGCTGTGTTTTTACATTATAACAACTGGGATCATTCACCTAGTGGCAGTAGGTGTTTGCCTGACCCATCCGAGCTGGGAAACAAAAAATGTCTCAGTGTAGTCATTTTACTGACCAGTGGGCTCAGTAGTCAGTTTTCTATATTTTTGGTGCTCAGTATAGACGCAAACATCTAGAAGCATATTTGACCTATAGAACTGCCCATAATCTGTACCCTATAAAGCAGTAAATATAGAGCAAAGACCTTGAGCACTGACAAACTTACAGCTGCTAGTTTGCATGCAGAGTACTAAGATCACTGCATTTAGTACGATTTAATATTTTATAGCCTAGTCTGCCTCCAACCCCCCCCCCCAAAAGGCACCCCTAACAGCCTTCTGTTAACTCCCATATGCCAAACCCTTGTAGCTTATCAATTAGAGGACACGACAACATGGTTATGCAATTTCCTAACTTCTCTACAACCAGCCTGGTGGACATGTGTATCTTGAGACAATGTACAATTACCTCTCGTTTACAGACAACCACTTAATTCTTAAAGTAACATACTGTACGAGCAAGGTGTACATCCACAATGTCACTGGAGTCTAAACAAAGATGATGCCACAGTGCGAACAAAAGATGACCGACTACACAGGGGTCCAGGGAAGAAATAGCCAGGGAATTGTTATGGCTAGGCTTGCATAGGCTCTAAGCCTGACAGCCTAGTACCAACCTATGAAACTATGAACAACTGGCTAAGTTTCTGGTGTCATTTTAAGGGAAGCCAATATCTGTCAGCATGGGAAGACATGGTTAACAGACCACATTACTTTGCCAAGGATGGTCTGCACCTGTCCCCTTCTAGGCTTTCAAATACTGGTTAAACTTCCTCCCCCATACAGCCTTACTATCCAATGCCAAACTGACGATAATGACATACAAATCAACCCAACTGAACTTCACGGTGTTACTGCTCAATGTTAGGAGCCTAAACAAAAAAACTACACTCCCTTCAAGCCCTCCTCACTCTGGAGAATAAAGACATCTGTGAAGTTACTGAAGCATGGTTTAAAATATCAGACAGTATACCAGTAGGGCAAGGTTCAATGCATTCCACACTTTTAGACTAGTAGCTGCACAGACAGGGACTAAAAGGTAGAGGTGTCTTGATATACATCAAAGACAAGCATACCTCTAGGCTGGTTAACAGGATGATGTGCTGGAGTTTCTCCATGAACAGGTAACCATAGATAAAATACTGTACCATATACTAGGAAGCTATAGGTCCCTATCTATGTCCCATGAAACTCACAGCACAACACAGACCTACTGGAGATACTTTACCTCTCTATAGACTGGGAATTCTACACACCCTCAATTCTGCAGGCACAGAGATTCCTGAAAGAATAGTTGTGTAAAATCTTACCATAACCACAGATATTCTTCTCTTCTATACGTTGCAGTATTCAGAGCATGAGGGAGTTTGTCATCTGCTGACTCATACGCCCAGACAGTATACAAAAAAGTCTAATGCCACTGTAAGGTATGTGCAACATTGCACAGAGTACAATCCAACTTCGGCCATAAAATGACATTGGCATGTACCAGACCTCAGAACTGAATGCCACAAAACAGCACCAGCTTAATCCTAGGTGAGGAAACATGCCACCAGTAGCCAGGCAAGCTTCAGAGGGAAGGTGGGGGGGAATAATAGTGCAATACATAGAAGAGAAGGACATCTATGGTTACCGTAAGATTTTACACAACTATTCGGTGTCCTTCTATTCATTTGTTGCAGTATTCATAATATGAGGGAGAATACCAACGTTCACGCAGAAGAATTGGGTGGAGGAGCAGAAGCACTCTCCACAAACCCCTGCGAAATAGCCCTAGCAAACCCAGCTCTGGACCTAGAAATACCATATAATTTATAGCGTTTCATGAAGGTATGGACAGAAGACCAGGTAGATGCTTCCAGGACAGAACAAATGTCTAAGACCTTAAAAAAGGCACCAGAGGAAGACATAGCTCTGATGGAATGTGCTCTAACAGGTGAGGGAAAGTTCTTCCCATGTGACACATAAAAGGAAATGTTCTTGAAAATCCAAGTGGAAATAGTCTGCTTGGAAACAGGTTTGTATGGGGCCTTGAGTGATAGGAGACAAAAAGGCGCTCAGATTTTCTAATTGGTTTGGTTTTATCCAAGTAGTACATGGGTTGACCTGTGCACATCTAAAGTGTGAAGGATCGCCTCACTAGAAGATTGAGGAAAAGGGAAAAACGTGGGAAGATTGATGGACTGAATGACAACTCATTTACCACCTTGGGCATAAAGGAGGCATCAGTGCGTAAAGATACCTTATCCCTGTAGAAAACAGTGAAGGGAGAAGACATCAGATCCTGTAACGATACCCTATCCCTGTGGAAACAGTGAAGGGAGACGACATCAGATCCTGTAATTCAGAAACCCTTCTAGCAGAAGTTATGGCCACGAGAAAGACTGTTTTTCAGGTGCAGTGTTGCAGAGATGAAGAACTTGCTGGCTTAAAAGAGGCTAGGGTAAGTTTTTGCTAAGACAAAGTTAAGATCCCAAGGAGGAGGAAGTGGTTTTCTTGGTGGTCTAATATGAAGGGCATATTTTAAGAAAAGTTTAACTTCCAGCCTGCAAGCTAAAGGGGGGAGGCATAGGCAGACATGCAGAGATAGCATAGAGATGAGCTTTTACAGAAGAGTATGACAGTCCCCCTCTTCAATAATTCACACAGGTAGGACAGAACCACTGGAACATCCACCAGCAGTGGTTGTAAATCCTTTTTAAGACACCAGAAGGAAAACCTTTTCCATTTGGAAACATAGGATTTCCTAGTAGTGGGTTTTCTGGCCTCCTGCAGAACTTGTAGCACATCCTCAGAGAAAAGGTGTCTGAAGGGAATCAGAACCCTATAAGCCACAGGGTCAGCTGCACAGTTGACTTCTGTGGGTGTATTAGAGTTCCCTTGTCCTGTGTGAGTAGGTCCATCCTGTGGAGTAATTTGTGGCGACTGCCCTTGGCAGACGAAGGAGGAACCAGTGCAGTCTTCGCCAAAAGGGAGTCGCCAGCAAGACTTTTGGTTGCTCTTGTTGGATCTTCAACATGACCTTTTGGAGAAGGCGGGGAATGCATATAGAAGCATCTCCTTCCAAGAAAAAGACTGGGTATCCAGCTTCCATGCCATGGGATCTGGGACCCTTGCACAAAACTTGGGAATTTGTCTGTTCAGGGAGGAGGCGAAGAGATCTACCTGAAGTGTACCTCATTGATGGACCATGTCTAAAAATACATCCTGTGTAACATCCATTCCTGGGACCAAGTCATGGACCTGTTTAATGTGTCTGCCACAACATTTTGGGTAGAGGGTACGTAAACTGCCCGGAGGGTGAGTTGACACTGGGAAGCTAACTCCCAGGCCTGTAGAGCCAGTCTGCACAGGAGATAGGACTTTGTCCCTCCCTGTTTGTTAACATACTAAAGGGCCTTGGTATTGTCTGTAAACAATCTTACAGCCCCTGTTAAGAGAAAAGGTTTTTAAGATTTGTAGAGTGAAAAGTCAGGGCTCTCATCTCCTTTATATTGATGTATTCCCTCTTCTGAGTGGGTGACCACACATCTTTGACCCTCCATCAGGCTAAGGTTGCTCCCCATCCCAGGTAAGAAGCATCCATGTACAGCTCCTGAGTGGGAAGAGCTGGATGAAAGGGTAACCCTGGATTCCTTGAAACCTGCTGAATCAACCACTGTAACTCCTTTTTCGGGCAGGGTAGAAAGGGAATACCAAACTTCAGAGGATGGGAGTGTTTTACCCATATTGTTTTCAGGAACCACTGGAATTTCTTCATGTGTAACTTGGCTAGTGGAAGCATGGGAATGGTGGATGCCATGAACCCCACAAAAGCTCCCTGTCTGTCAGGGACTGTAGGTGCAAAATGGCCTGGAAGTAGCACATGAGGGACAGGACCTTTTCTGGAGGTAAGGAAGCCAGCATCTTGTCTGACTGGACCTTGAATCCAAGGAAAATGTAGTCTTGGGATGGAACCAGGGTAAATTTCTGGTAATTGATAGTGAATCCTAGACCCTCCAGTAGCGACATTGTGAAGGAAAGATTCTCCTGAAGGGTGTCTGGAGTCTGAGCCTGGAAAAGGAGGTCATCCAGGTATGGAAAAATCTATATGCCCTGTAGCCTGCAGAAGGCTATGATAAGAGCTAGGCATTTTGTGAAGACCCTCGGTGTCGCAGACAATCCAAAAGACAAGGCACAGAATTGAAAATGTGAGAAAGCAATAGCAAAACAAAGATACTTCCTGAACCAATGATGAATGGGAATATGAAAATAGACATCTTTGATGTCCAAGGACACCATAAAGGCATAAGTAAGGATGAGAGGGAGAAGAGTAGATGAGATCAACATTGAAAAGGTGGGAACCTTCAGGAAAGTGTTTAGATGGGTTAGTCTAGAATGGGTCTCCAAGGACCATCCTTCCTGGGTACCAGCAACATCCTGGAATAGTACCCTTTTCCTACTTGGGAAAGCAGCAACTCCTGACTAGTGCTTTGAGAAAGAAGTGTGAAAATGACTTTGGGGAAAGAGTTCCAACTGTTCCCTTGGAGGTTGTGGTATACCCCTAAAGGAAGCAGGAGTCTTCCACACTATAAATTATCCTTGCAGGATGATGGATAGGACCCAAGAGTCCTGAGTTACAGTGGATATAAAAAGTGTACACACCTGTTAAAATGCCAGGTTTTTGTGATAAAAAAAATGAGACCACAATAAATCATTTCAAAATTTTTCCCACCTTTAATATGACCAATACAATTCAACTGAAAAACAAACAAATCTGTTGGGGGGAAAAATATAAAAAATAAAAAACGTACAATACGCTGGTTGCATAAGTCTGCATACCCTTAAACTAATATTTTGCTGAAGCACCTTTTGATTTAATTACAGCATTCAATCTTCTTGGGTTGGAGGGAATGAAACCATGTCAAGTTCCGTAAGCGACCAGTGATCTATAACCATTACATCCTGTAGTCCACTGCAACACTTGCATCAGAAAACTTAACACCCCATATAATACTCTCACAATAATCTTAACATACATCCTAACATATTTTTCAACAATACACAATATTTATACTTAATATTCCCCCTCATCTTTCATCATACCTATATTGCTTCTAACCTCCTTAACCAAATGATGGAAAACTTCTTCCTTTTTTCCTTTCAAAAAATACCTTTGTTTGTATAATAATTTTGCAATTCTCTTTTTAGTAACCTCATACTTACTCTGCTCAAATTTAGTGAAAAGTTCATAACAATTCTCTAAATTACTCAACATCTTGGAATGTAATAATATTCTTTATCCACCTTTGTTTTCTTTTTTAATTTATTCTGATGATCTCTTTGCCTTCCATTACCTGCCCATTATGCCTACATTCTATCAAAATAGCCCCATGATCTGAAAATCCATTTAATACAACTCCACATCCTAACTCAGCAACATTCTCAGAAAATAGAAACAAAAATCTATTTCAGTTTCTTGTCCTCCAATTTTACAAGTCCACAAAGTGTTGGACCATACTTTCAACTTTCTACATTTCATAACATCTCTTATTTTTTTCTAACTTCAATCCTCTCCTTCCTCTTACTTTTCCATAAAGTACAGTTGAAATCTCCATCAAAATAATCCTCATATTCAAAGTTAAATAAGGTTTTAAACTTTCAAGCATCACTTGTCTCTCTTTTATATTAGTGCGAGCATAAACACTGATCATGCTATATATATCTAAACACCATCTCACATCCACCACTGTTATTGTACCAACTTGTACAGTAAGAAAGCCCACAATTTTTAGTTCTTCATTAAACAAAACCACCACCCCAGAACAATATCTTTTTCCAAATTCCAAGTAATTTTCCCATTCCATAACACCTCAACATGTAGTCCATCCTTTTCTGAAATAAATCTAGTGCTTTATAAAGAAATCACCTCAGCAATTCTCTTCTTACATCATAGTAAAATAGCCATTCTAATCCTATTCACCCAACTATTAACAATTCTCAAATTATTCGTTCCCTTTCATTTTCAGTTTAGGTGAGATTTTTAAACTTTCTTTTCCTTACTCTTGCCCTTGCACCTACAGAAGTTTTTTTCTTAAATCCTTAACATTTTTATCTTCCACTTCATACTGCTCATGTTATACATCATCAAAAACACTTCCTACTTCTTCATCAGCTTGGGTTTCACTTATATTATCATCAAGATTATTACTAGTACTGTCCTGTTTTTCAACAAAAAAGTACAGTTGTGCAAGAACTTACCATAACAACAGATGTCCTTCTCGTCACTGTTGCAGTATTTATTACAATAGGGTTCCCCTGCCAATGGCGGCCTGACATCCAGCCAGTATAACAAAGACTTTAGATTGCTTAAAGGTACGCAGTACATCACACTTATGTTCCTAGTGCCGTGTAGGGCATAAGAGTGGCATCTAGATGTACCATCCTCAGAACTGAGAGCCTCAACAGGAACATCAGTCCAAGGAGAACAGAAGTAAATCAGTACATCCAGACGAGAACAGGACCAGGGGGAGAAAGGAGGGAGTGAATACTGCAACAGTGAAAAGGAGGGCATCTACTGTTATGATACAATTTTAAACAACTGTACTGTGTCCTTCCATTTCACTATTGCAGTATTCCTTACAATAGAGTGCAAAAACTCAGAAGAGGAGGAGAGGGCAGGACGAGCAGAGCTCTCCAGGAACCCATGAAGAATGGCCCTTGCACAACCAGCTCAAGCTCTGGAAATTCCATCTAACTTGTAGTGCTTGGTAAAAGTATTCAAAGAAGTCCAGGTAGCAGCATCAAGAATTCAAACCCTTGAAAAAAAGCACCAGAGGGAGCCACAACTCTAGTAGAATGAGCCTTTAACCTAAGGAAGGAAGGCTCTTACCACGAAAGGAATAACAAAAGAGATAGCTTTAGAAATCCAAGAAGAAATAGTTTGCTTGGACCCAGCCAATGCTAAAAAGACATAGGATGAAAAGAAAGAAAAAGACTGATCAGATTTACCAAAAGTCTTAGTCTTATCTAATATAATCTGAGTTGTCTATACTCATCCAATGTGTGCAACACCTTCTCACTAGCAGAATGAGGAGGAGGGAAAAAGGGGCAAATGAATAGACTGATTAAGGGACAAATCATTCACCACTTTGGGCATAAAAGAAGGCTCGATATGAAAGGACACCCTGTCCTTATGAAACACCAAGAAAAGAGGACAAGCCACGAGGGCTTGAAGCTCAGACATGCGTCTGGCAGAAGTAAGGACTAACAAATACAGTCTTCCAACAGCAATGTTGCAAAGAAGCTGAAGCTGCAGGCTCAAAAGGAGCCTAGGACAATTTTTCTACAGCAAAATTAAGATCCCAGGGAGGAGGAACAGGCTTCCTGGGATGCCTAATATGAATGGCACCTTTAAGGAATCGTTTAGCTTCAAATCTAGAAGCTAAAGTTGGTAAAAGACAGACAAGCAGAAATAGTTGATAAGTGGGCCTTAACAGAAGAATAAGCCAACCCAGCACTAAGCAATTCACACAGGTAAGAGAACCAAAGGAACAACCACAGAAAGTGGATCCAGGTTACGAGAAGGACACCAAACAAAAAACCTCTTCCACTTGAATAAGCAGGACTTCCTAGTAGTGGGTTTCCTAGGCTCCTGCAGGAAATAAGTACATCCTCAGAAAAAAGTGCCTATGTGGAATCAAAATCCTATCCCCCACAATGTTAGTTAAAGAGTGGACAAGGTGGGAATGATGAGACATCCCTTGTCTTTCTTGTGTGAGTAGGTCCACTGCACCCTGCGAGATAACTTGTGATGACTGCCCTTGGCTAAACGCAATTTTGGGAGCATCATCTTGTATTTCGAACAGGACTGTTGGAATGAGGGGAAGGGGGGAGGCTTAAAGAAACATCCTCTTCCAGGAAAAAGAGAGGGTGTCTACCTTCCAAACCAGAGGACCTGAGACTCTGGCACAAAATAGAGGAAGCTGTCTGTTCAGAGGGGAAGCAAAAAGATCCATTCGAGGAGTACCGTACTGGTGGACAATGTCCAGAAATGCATCCCTGCGAAGCATCCATTCATGGGACTGAGTAATGGACCTCCACAGAGAGTCTGCCACAATGCTTTGTCCTGATGGAATGTAAATTGCCTGAAGTGTCACTTGATACTGGATTGCTAGCTCCCACACCGAGTTCCAACCAGCACAGAAGACAAGACATTGTCCCCATTTGTTGACATACCACATCATTGTGGTATTCTCTTTATACACCTTGAGAGGACCTTGGGAGAAGAGAGGATGAAAAACCTAGAGAGAGTCAGCAAAAGCTCTCATCTCCTTGACACTGATGTGGTCTTTCTGTTGATGAGGCAACCAGACTCCCTGCAACTTCAGGGAGCCAAATGCTGCTCTACAACCCATGACTGAAGTGTTTGTGAACAGCGCCTGAGAGGGAAGAGTGGATGAAAGGGATCCCTGGACTGAGAGTCAATTGCTAAATCCACCACTGAAGTTTCCACTTGAGACACGGAAGAAGAGAAACTAAAAATTTGAGGGAATGAGAATGCTGAAGGCAAACTGACTTTTTCTCATGGAGTTTGGCAAAAGGGAGTATATGAATGGTGGAAGCCATGAACCCAAAGCTCTCAGAAATCCCCGGGCTTGTTACTGAAACCAGAGGAAGAAGGGATTGAAAAAAATGAAATGAGAGCTAGGTCCATGGGAGGAGGCAGTGATTCCAGCATAGGAACAGTCTGTAGCCTGCACCCCAGAAAGACATGATCCTGAGAAGGAGTCAGAAAGGACTTTTTGAAATTTACACTGAACCCAAGGCTCTGCAGAAGCAAGACAGCAAAATGAAGATTTTGCAAAAAAAATCTCTGGAGAGGATGCCTGAAACAGGAGATCATCCAAGCAGGGAAAGGCTTGGATCCCCCTTACCTTGTAAAAAGCAATCACAGGAGCGAGGCATTTGGTGAATACCCTAGCAGCAGTACAAAGGCTAAAGGGCAAAGCAGAGAACTGAAAAAACCAGGAAGCAACACAGAAACATAAAAAGTTCTTGAAAAGGAATCAAGATTTGAATACAAGCACCTCAAGGTCCACAGACACCAGATAGGCCTGAGGAAGCAGAACAGGGAACAAAGTCTGAAGGAACAAAGTTCGTAAAGAGGAGACCTTCAGAAAGGTGTTTAGATGAGAGATGGTCTCCAAGTACCCTCTTTCCTGGGCACCAAAACTATTCTGGAGTAAAATCCCTTCCCCTTTTGAGAAACTGGAACTTTCTGGATAGTTTCCCCGAGTCAAGTGATTCTGAAGCACCCCTATAAAGAAGAGCAACTGCTCCTGAGGGGCCTGAGGAATGCCCATAAATGGGGGAAGAGCTATCCAGACCATGAAATACCCTAGGCGGATAATGGACAAAACCCAGGCGTCCCGAGTAATCTTTAACTAAACAGGTAGAGAAAGGAGAAGATGAAGAGAAAGAGGAATGTGGCTGAGAAAAGCAAGAAAGTCAGCACCTGGCTTGTCAGGAAAAGGAGACTTCTGTGGCACAGAACTCGAGTAGCTTTAACAGGAGGAGTCAGCTTCCCACCCTTCTCACCCTTGGGGGGATGGGCGAGACTGTCTACGAACAAAAGATAGCTAATTAGAGTAACTTCTCTGAAATTTAGGCACAGGAGAACCAAGCACATTTAAGTTCCTGCAAGGCTTTGCCCTTACCCTGAAGTGACTTAAACAAATCAGCCACAGCTTCACCATACAAATGCTTGTTGTCCAGAGGAGCATCCATCAACTTATCCTTAATATCATCAGGCAAAGGCTGGAGCCAAAGCCAGGAATATCTCCTCATCGCACAACCAAAGGCAGAAGCCCTAGAAGAAGCATCTTCTGCATCATAACTACATTTAATGGAATGGTGAGCTACCTGGGAAAAGTCTCTAACAGGGAAAGAGCAGAATTTTTCCCTTCAGAGTCTGGGAGATCAGAAATTACCTGGCATGACTGCTAAAGAAGTGCCAAAATGTATCTGAACATACGTGTCTGATAACTGACAGCCCCAAAAGATAAGGTAGCAGAGGAATAAACCTTCATACCTAGCCTTTCCATAGTTCTGTTGTCTTTAATCAGAAGGAAGTAACTTACTAGACGGCAGCAACTGAAATGGCTAGTCAGATGCCACAGACACCACAGAAGGTTCAGCAGAAGGACCCCTATACAGAAATTTACCATCTTCAGGCACTCTATAAAAACCTACTGGGTTTCTTAGGGGCAGGGGGCTGGAAGTCAGGAGCTTTAAAATGTAGTAGAAAAGGCATCCAACAAAACAGCCAAAACAGAAGGAACAGCAGAAGGTCTAGGAGAGTCCATTTGCAGGAGCTCGTAATACCTCTTCTGTACCACAGAAACCTGAGCACAACCCCATCAGAGGAATCTTGTTCCCGGGTCTTTTAAGTGGAGTGGAGGACCAAGGGGGAGCTGTAACAGAAATTCAATGAGGAGGATTCAAAGCCATCAAAGCATTAAAACAAGCCCTGAGTGAAATTCTGCCATTCACTTTGTGAGTATTTAGGAACCGGAGAAATATGCACAGTCTTTTCTATTTTCATCAAGGGGACGTCTGCCTCATAAAACATAGAAGGCTCAGAACCTGGCAACATTCAATAACAGTAGTCGGAACTTCCTCTATGACCAAAATCCAAGGAACACCCCTAGGCCCCTTGGAAATAATCAGCTCCGGTTCCCACTGAATGTCTGTAGCAATTGTCCACATGGCCTCCGAGCATGTGTGTAAGGTTGGATCCACACCAGCCTCCGAAACGGTCATGGCAGAGGAATCTAGCAGCAGAGCTTGGCGATCCTCCAGGCTTTCATTTGTCTCAGGAGAGATGTTCAGGAGAAGAATCAGAGCTAGATTTCTTGGCCTCCTCCTTCATGGACATCTGTCCCTTGGTGCGGGAAGTTCCTTCCATTGTGCCTTTGGCTAAAAGCTTAAGATGTTGGTTTTCCAAATAAAAGCCGAATGAAGAAAGCAGACTATGGAGAGTCTTAGGAACAAAGGCCTAACAAACTGAACAAGATGTATGGTCATGGGAAGCGTCAAGACAAAATAAGCACTGCTTATGACGGTCTTCATGGGGAATGTCGCCCACACTAGCATTTACCCTTCTTGGATGACATATACCCTATAAGCAGTAATACAAAGGAAAAAGATAAGATCAAAAAAACCCAATGGGGCACTTATATGAAACGGCTTGGTGAACCAGCAACGGAACGGATGTTCAGACTATCAAGAGATGGCATTTGGACTGGCGGCAAAGAAGTTCTGAGGATGGTACATCCGGAAGTCACTTTCATGTACTACTCTATGCGAGGAGCATACGTGTGACATACAGCATACCTTAAAGCAACCTAAAGGCTTTGGTACACTGGCTGGATGTCGGGCTGGCCATGGCAGGGGATCCCTCTTGTAACGAATACTGCAAAAGTGAAATGGAAGGGCATCATCAAATTCAGTTATTTCTTCATCTTTATTCTCATTTTTGTTGCACATTGCCAATACTCCCCCTTTTTACCACATTCTGCTGGTTCTATTACCTCTTCCTCACTTTCAACTTGTTTTGCAATATACTTCTACCCTTATTACTTTTATCTCAATCAAAACAAATATGTCTCTATTACAAATCATACACACTTTCTTTGATCATATGCTCCCTTCTCTACTCATCTTTCTGGTTACAAATGATTTTGTCACATTCATAGGTAGGTACTAGGCTATTGGCCCTAGGGCCTATATAAGCCTAGCCAAAGGTACCCTGGCTTTCGCCACCCAAGAAAATTATTTTCCTGTGCCACTGTTGAGCAGAGCCACAGAAGTGATCCCCGGGGTGAATTGCAATATACTTCTACCCTTATTACTGTACAAATGCCCCACAAGATTAACATGTTTTATGTTGACCACTACACATTATAGTTCCTCTATTACCATTGACAAAAATAACAGTAGGCAAGAGCTTCACATCATCATTTTCAATTTAAAAAAATCCATTTCTTAACCCCTATTCCACATTCATTTTTTCTTTAACAATGTTTGAAACAGAATGACACATTTTAGAAAAAAAAAATTCAAGTCTAGTATATCAACCTCATCAGTTCAAAACTGAAGTATAACTTTAAGTCTATTTCCTTGTCCAGAGAAAATGAAATAATTCCACTGAAAGTCATTCTTTTTTCTTCACAAAGAAACAAGAATTTATCCAATAAATAACCAATCTCAATTGTCGAGTCACAAAAATGTTCTTTACCCAACTGGATTAAAGATGTAATGTTCTTTGCAGTAAAGCCCAAATATCAAACTGTCCCACACATAATACCTATACCTATAAATGGTCTTTTCTTTTTAATTTCCAATTCTGACGGTCTCTCTCTCTCTTTTTTTTTTAAGTTAATTCCTTCTGTTGAAATGCTTCACTCACTTCTTTATTACAGCAAGCACCTCCACAACATCAAATACTTCTTCTGCCAACTCCGGCCATGCTGTCTCTGACTCGTCACCTGGCTCTTCCTGATGATCAATCTGGGGGCTCTACTTTCAATAACTTAACCACTTCCGTTTCCTTAAAGAGATCCAGATTAGTGTCATCTAATTGCTGACTATCTCTGTACATCCCACAAATTTTACAATCCTTTTATCTGTCCTTTCTGAAGAAATCACTCGACGCTCAGCATCAGAAAAGACACCTTCTCCTAACTCGTTATCTTCTACATCACACACACACTCCTTGCTCTCGGCCAACTTCCTGCTTTTCCCAGTCTCCTCCATGCCACAAATGAAGACAGGAAATGCGCAAATGAACATACACATAACAGAAGTTGCCCTACAGCAACCTCTGAGTAGGGGAAGTTCCCTGATGCCCTAGCCAAATTCCCCTTAGTAGTATAAATATCACCTAGTGTCTTCCCTGAAGACAGGCCACTAGCCTAATGGGACTAACCCGGTCAATGAAAGGACTGATCAATAAAAATAAAGACATCTTTACTAATTCTATTCCTTAAACATATTTATAAAGAGCAACGGAGCTAGTGTACATCATTGCCAAACCCTTTATTAGCTCTAAACCTTTCTGTTAAATGTTGTTTCTTTGATATTATTACTTTCCACCCAAAAATGCTTATTAACTGAAGACTGACCCCCTAACCTTCTATGATCACACACAGTTTTCCCTTATCAACTTGCAGCCTCGGGGTCCAGTGAAACCATCCACAATCTTTAATGAATAATCATCAACCTTTCACCCCCTTTTTCCCCATTTTCTACATGGGGTCAGAGTGTCACATTGTTACCATCTCTCTCTCTCTCTCAAATCAATGCTACTCTCCCACCTTTTTCGACAGTCATGCCTGATTGTAGCAAGTCTTCTCTCACACAATCCACCCATCTCTTTATTGGATGTCCTTGTTTCCTCTTGCCTTCTTCCTGTCTCTCCTACATCTTCTTCACCAGATTGTACTCTGCTTTCCTGCACTTGTGCCCAAATCACTTTAATCTGTTTTCTGACCTTCCATGCAATTGGAGTTACAGTGGCGTCTGCTCTGATGTTCTCATTTTGTTGATCTCACAGTGTGCACTCTATCATCAGTCTAACTTCTTTCACCTTTAAATTCCACAACAGCTCTGCCTTTACTGCCCAGATTTCTGAACCATACAGTAGTACTTGTTACACCAGTGTTTGGCACATCTTACTTTTCAGCTTCTTTGGCATTCTTCTGTCACACATTACCCCAAACACAGTGCTATGCCGGTTGGTTGCAACCCCTCCAGTTCTAGCTTTGACCTCCTCATTTAGACTGCCCTTCTCCTCAACCATTCCTGACAAAACACTTGAAACTGTTAAACTGTTCTACTATTTTCCCTTTTATCTCACTTCTCAGCTTCTTCCGATTTCCTCAATTTGCTGCCATTACAACTGTCTTACCTGTACTCAGTTTCATCCACTGTGCCTTCAGCTTTGCATTCCATTCCCCCATCATTTGCTGAAATTCTTGTTCAGACTGCCTATAATATCATATCATCTACATATAGCAGCTTTGATGATGCTGCCCCTCTGACTTATTTGCCAATGTCGTCCCTTCACTAGCATGAACAGTGGTGGGGTAAGAGCCTTGTGCATATCCATTTACACTAGAAATTGCCCTGCTAGTCTGAACATTGTTTGTACTTGTATAACTGGGTCTTAGTACACAGACCACACTGATTCTCTCAACGTTTCTGGGACTTTGAATCATTGTATGACTGCCCAGATCAGCTTGACTGGGAATTTGTATGATTTTTCCAAGTCTAGGAATGCCCAATTGGACTCTTACCTATCCCTAACATCTTCTCAGCTATATATATATATATATATATATATATATATATACACACACATATATATATATATATATATATATATATATATATATATATACATATATATATATATATATATATATATATATACACATATATATATATATACACACACATATATATATATATATATATATATATATATATATATATATATATATAAAACCCAACCTCAGGTCGACAGTGCTACATCTGAAGTGAATCTTAACTGCTCATCTCTTAGGTTCACAGGTTCATAGGTAGGTACTGGGCTATCTGCCCGAAGGCATATATTAGCCCAGCCACGTTGTGCGGTATTCACCGCTCCTTTGGTTAGTTCCCTAGGCCCTTGATCTAGCAGCTAGTACCCTTGGCCCCTATCTAGTAGAGCTGTTGATATGATCCCTGGTGTGAACTTTCTGTTACCCATCCACTCGTCAAGGTTCCTCGAAGAGTGATAGTGAGGGGTTCTGTCTTATGTAGATCGGGACCTTGTTCCATAGCAAAGGAAGTCTATGCGAAGGGAATCTATCCCTCCAGCATGTTCTATTCATTGTTGTGCTGAGGTTTATTTCCCTAGAGCGTGTAGCTCGAGTAGATTTTGTTTTGCTAAGATGGAGCATGTTCAACAGTTCTGGGTTGGACATGGCTCTGTATGTTAGACAGAGATCGCCTCTGAGAAGGTGGTATGCAACAGAAAAAAGCCTTAGTTTTTTCAATCATGCTGCATAGGGCAACTTGAGGCCAGTTAGTGAGGTACCTCTGTGGTCTCTCCAGCTGCTGGAGATGCCTAGGTGCACTGTACTCAATAATGGGTCTGATGACGGAAGAGTAGAGGGGCACCACTACATCCTTAGATCTTGATGTGAACCCTTTCGTGATCAGATGGGTCACACAGAAGGATTTTCTAACCACCCTGGCAACATGGTTATCAAAGGAAAGCTGACTATCTACTTGGGTCCCTAAATCCCTTATTACTTCTTCAGATTTCAGGGGGTTACCTCCTATGTGGTAGTTCGCGGGTACTCTGTTTTTTCCAAAGGGGATTACTACGCATTTTGTAGCATTTAGCTTGAGACCATGGCTTTGACACCATGCATCAGTCTCATTAAGGCCCTTCTGGAGGATATCCATGTCGGCTGGAGACTCTGTTATAGCACCCAGCTTGCAGTTGTCCACAAACTTTGTCAGCCACAGCCCTTCAGTGCTTGCCTGTACTTCTGAGAAGTATATGCCAAACAGGAGGAGCCCCAGGACAGAGCCCTGAGGCACATCGCTCGTTACTGGCCTGGATTCGGGCATAGATACCCGCTACTCTTACTTTGCGGGATCTGTCTGAGAGCCAGTTTGTGATCCATCTTGTGACGTAAGGGTTTATGCCCAGGTTGGTGAGTTTATCAATAATACCCGAATGGGCAATGGTGTCAAATGCTTTAGCAAGGTCAAGGTAATCCGTGTGTACCTCCTTTCCCTTATCTATAGCCTGAATAACTGTCGTAAAGAAGTCCACCAGGTTCAGGAGGCAGGATCTGCCCTTGAAGCCAAACTGTGTGGGGTCAAGTGTTTGGAGGTTCCCAATCTCTCCATTTATGAGTTCCATAATGATTCGCTCCATTGCCTTGCAGATCAGACTGGTCAGACTTATTGGTCGGTAGTTCCCAGGGTTGGTTCTGGGCCCACCCTTGTGCAGCGGAACCACTGTTGCTGTGCGCCATTCTATGAACACATATCCTGTCGAGAGGCTGAGACTGAACAGGGTATTCAGATGCAGGGTTAATTAATTTTGGAGCTCACGTATGACACAGCCCGGGACACCATCTGGTCCCATGGAGGCAGTGTTTTTAGCTTTATATAGAGCCTTATTAACCAACTTATCAGTAATAATTGGAGTTGCACAATCCCCTGGAATAGTAATAGGCCCTGTAGGTGGAGAGGGGGGGGGGGGATTGCACTGAACCTATCAGCCAAGATGTTGGCAATGTCAGTGAGGTCATTGCATTTTATTCCATTTTGTTCTAGCTCAGAACAGACCTGAGCATTACCATTTAGGTTTTTGACGTAACCATAGAAGGCCTTATGGTTATCCTTGGCATCCTTGGCAACCTTCTTTTCGAAAGTGGCTTTAGTTGACTTGATGAGGGCCCTCAATTTCTTACTAATGCTGATCAGGGATGATTTTTCTACTTGAGATTTGGCCTATTTTTGTACAAGTCTCCTCCTTTTATTGTATAGTTTGCTTATGGCTGGGGTCCACCAGACTGGTTTCTTCTTGCTTGAGGAAGGAGTCTTGGTTTATTTGGGATAGCATGGTCCATGCAATCCTGAAGATGTATATAAAGTGCCTTGGTGTAGTATTCTGCATCCTGGATATCATAATAGTGAAGCTTTCCACTTCTGACGCAAGTAGTTTGAAGTTTGCTTTGGAAAGGTTTGTTACAATGGTTTCTTTGACTGGGGGAAGTAGAGGGGTGAGGACATCCAGGGTTATCAGTTTGTGGTCTGATCTGACCAGAGAGGGAGTGATAACAATGGGCGCCCATATTTGTGATGGCTAAATCCAGTATGTTGTCCCCTCTAGTGGGAGAACATACCAGTTGTTCAAGGGCATTTGAATTTATAAATTCTACGAATCGCTGGGAATAGGAGTTAGAACTTTGGTAGTTCACCCAGTCTATACTAGGGTAGTTGAAATCACCCAAAATTATGGTGTTGGGTAGGACCTTTATATTTTCCAATGCCTCAAGGAATGCTGAGTGAGCATCTTGGGACATGGTGGGCGATCTATAACAGGCTATGACTTGAAATTTGGTTTTGCCTGCTGACAGTTGCGCATGGATGATCTCTGGGGCATCATGCTGAGCCACTAACCTGGAGATGTGGGTATCCTTGATGAATATGGATACACCTCCACCCTTTGTACTGTGATCCGGTAACTGAGGCCGGAAGGTATGATATGAATTGTAACCAGGTAGTGCTGGGGTGCTCTCTGGAGCCTTGAACCAGGTTTCCGTCACTGCACAAACATCGATTTTCTCCATACTGAGGAGTGCGTGCATTTTGAGGTTGAGACTTCTGGCGTTGAGTATCATTACCCTTAGTTTTTGGTTACCTGTGCTGGTTACGGTGGTTGGTTTGTCCTTTGAGCCTTGCCTAAAAACGGCACTATGGGGACGGCAAAAGCCTTGGCCAGTATTCAAAAGCCTAGGGGTGACAGGTGCAAACCATCTCTGGTGAAAGAGCGAGGCTTGTCTATCATGTCATCCCAGGCAGACAGACACTGGATCCCCTTAGAATGACACCAGAAGCTTAGCCAATTGTTGAAATTGATCATTTTGTCTTTGTATTGTGGTATCATTCTAGGTGAAGGTAGTATGCTACTCATGGTCAGGGTCATACCAGCTTGGGCTACATGATCAGACAGCTCCTCAATGTCTCTTTTCATGTAGTCCAGGGAGGTATGTCTTAGATCATTCACACCAACATGTACAATGACAGCGTCATACTTGTATTTGTTCTGGAGTGACCTAAGTGCCTGTGTTATGTGGCGGATCAGCACCCAACAGGCAGCTGACAGTAACCTTCTCCTTGTTCAGTCTGGTGAGTGGAACATCTGTATGCGTTACTATAGAGTCTCCTATTACCAGCGTGTTGGGTATGGTGTTTTGCCTTAGGGGCTATCATGAGGCACACTGCTGAGGTGAATTATGTGTTTTCTGGCTTGTGTTTGGAGGTGCAGGTTGCTTGCTTGTCTGCTTTGGAGGGCACTGTTTCTTTTTCAGATTGGTACCTAGTGACTCCGAATATGTTTCTGTGTATTTATGTGCATGTTTTGCCGGTGCTTGTTTTGTAGATCCATGTGTGACTGGTGGTGTGATGCTAGTGTGTCTCTTCTCCTCTTGACCGTCTGTTACAGTCATGGGTTGAGAGCGCTTAGCCTCCAGTCTGGCTGTGTATTTGCATCTCTCACAAGTGTTTGTGTCTACAGGTAAGAGGAGAGGGTTGTCAGTGTACAAGAACAAATGGGATGGTCACAACTGTGGGCAGTATAAAGGTACCAAACTCCTATCACACTGCATGAAAGTGCTATAGAGGCTGATTGATAAATATAGTAGAAGGCCCTAGATATTGGCCTTGACTTCTGAGAAGTAGCTAGCTAGGAGGGATCAGTGAAGGGTAGGTGTGATGACAAAATCTGATAGGTCAGTCACACATGGATCCCAAATGTCTAGAGTTACAGACCCATCAGATTTTGTGTCATCACACCTACCCTTCACTGATTTGAACCCATTTGTTCTTGTACACTGGCACTGGATTGTTATTCTCTAGTCATCTGGGATACACCTTTCTCTCCATACTGCTAGAAGTATACCCTGGAGTCACTTCTTCTCTACCTCGCCCAACATCTTGTTCATATCTGTTGTGACCTCATCTGCTACTTTCCCCGACTTCAGTTTCCTTAGTGCTGTTCTTATAGTCTTCTAAGGTGGGCTCCTCCTTTTTTCACTACAGACCGCATCTGGGGCAGTACAACCTCTGTGGGGATTTCTTCATTTAGAAGATGGAGTAAGTACTCCCCTCCCATCTGCCTTTGATGTCCTGTGGTTTGGTGAGCAGGTTGTTGCTGGCATTCCTTATTGAAGGGTATCTGATGCTTGCAACCTGACAGACTTGACTTCTGAGAAGTAGCTAGCTAGGAGGGATCAGTGAAGGGTAGGTGTGATGACACAAAATTTGATAGGTCTGTAACTCTAGACATTTGGGACAGTTCTTTAAAATGTTTACCTCAGTACTCTCCATGGATAAAAAAACTGTTATATACATGAGTTACGCCCCATTTGCTTATGTTACAAGGAGAACTACTACTGTTTCATGCTTAGTGTTTCAGCATATAGTACAGAAATGCATGCATAAAATACATGCATGCTGGACATCCTCTGTATCAGTGAGGTAATTTCCTAGGGTGACTGACTTCCTAAAGAATACTGTTGTACATTTCTTGGTGTTGAATTTTAGGCAGTGGCTTTGGCAATAGTCATTTGTGTTAGTCCTTCCTGTAGGATGTTTTGGGGAGATTCTAGGATTACTCCTAGTTTGCAGCATTTGCAAACTTGGTCAGTCAGAGGCCCTATACAAATGCTGCAAACTAGGAGTAATCCTAGAATCTCCCCAAAACATCCTACCTGACTGGGCACATGAATCAACTGAACATCCAGAGGTTCCTCATAAAAAGAATACAAGGTATAAGCAGCCTGTCCAATGCAGACCACTTCAAAGCCCTCTCTCTATACTGTTTCTTACAGACTGCTGAGAAGCACTCTATGCCCGGCATACAAAGCATCCTTGGATCACACTGCAATGGATCTTTTATTTTATTATTTAATTATTTTACAATTGACTGGGATTGTCTAACTGAGCTGATGAGCCCTTTTTCAGCGGAGGCCTGGGGAGAAATGCTCCAACATATTATACAATTTTCATTATAAATTAGCATTAAACAGCAATGTTACAGGATTATTACAAGGCATTAAGTAGCAATACAATGTTATACAGTGTCAATAATCAGGAGTATAGCAAAACTATTTACAAGATGTATAAAAATAAATATGTCATTAAGATCAATATAGTATTTGGAGTAAGTGGTTGCAAAAACCCAGTTTTATCAAAATGTAGTTGCATGAAGCCAATACAATTATAACAGAATGTTTCTCTGAGGTGACTTGCTTAATAGATTTTAGAAGACAGTAGAAAGAGTATTCAAGGAAGATTAGAGAGAGCTATTGAGAAGATTGAGTTAAGGGCAGAAAGTAGATCAAGGTATAGGAAGTAGGGGATGATTAAGGAGGGAGAGTGCAGTGGCAGGACCAGTGACTTTTAAAGTGATCTTTGGTGGCTGTCTTCAATTGTTTAGGATGTGTAATGGTCCTGATTTCTAGTGGAAGCCTATTCCAGGCAATAGTGGGGTGATAGCTGTACAAGTTGTAACCAAATTTAGACTTGGGTTTGTAGATTTGTAGGAGGGATTTGGTTTGAGCTTCGGAGAGATCTAGAGGGAGAATAATGCATTTCCATTTAAAATTATTGATCTAAGGATTTAAACTTTGCTTGCGACTTAAATAGGAAATGTTGGAGATCAGATAGGTGAGTGTCTCCGATAATTCCCCTTCTCTGAAACAGGGTTCTAAGCTATGTGAAGCAGAGATCTTACATAACCCTACTCAAAAGAAACCTTGACCAGTGGATGGGAATCAGAGGTGCACCCCTTCTAACACCCATGTTTCTAAGGGGCAGAAATAGCCTGTAAATCTTGCCCTAGCTTACATATAGCCCTTAAAATAACCTCTCAGGTACATAAACTTCCAGGATACACTTGGAATGCTTTGCTTGGCTTATAAAAGCCAGTGGTATTTAGCCTAGTATACAGTTATGAACCTATGTGGAGCATCCCTCCCCTGACCTTCATTGAACAGTGGCATCTTGCCCAGTCAAACTACTATGGTCAACACATATGCAAAATAAAACAGATATAAAACAGAACAGACTGGCCAGAGGTCAAACATCTATGATAGGATACTTCCCTTATAGTTATGGCTACTGCAAGAGTGATTTAAGGACAAACATCTAATTTTACTGAAGACTGATTTATTCTAAATTTTGTTTAGAGGGCAATACTTTTTTTGGCTCCATAATCTTTACATTCTTCAAAGCTGCAGTGGGTGTGCCTATGCAATATGGGATTTTAGCTTCATCATTTATTCTATTCAGGTGTGAGAGACAAGATATTTGACAGTTTAGAAAGTTTTGAAAGTTAGAGTTTAGAGAAGCAGCAGAGCCTTTTCCTCCCTCTCAACAGGGCTGGCATCATCCTATTATAATAATCATATTCTAGGAAGATGGAAAGTCGGTAGCTCTGGATGAAGCATGCTTGAGCTCAATGTATTAAACATGCCGTCAGCTCAAAATCTGAAATGCTCAAGTTTTGGATAACTGTACTATTAGAGGGTTATACTTTAAATCAACAACTTTTACATACACTGTAGGAATATCAGTCCTTTTTTGTGCCTGGAAACCTTATAAAGCTTGTGCATCTTGGAAAGGGGGTAACTCACCTAATGCGGAATGCCTCAGAGCTAAAGATGGGGAAGGCTGCAATTCTTCCTGCCCTGACAGTTTTCTCCAGCATGTCCAGGCACAGCTAATTACAGAGACCTTTTTTTTCACTATTGCAACAACTCTCTCCTAACAAAAAGGGAGCTTTGATATTTGTCCTGCATTAAAATTTTTATTTCCACAGGCACGTATGCAAATACGTGATATGGGGCAGGAGTAAAGACACACAAATTGATAAATTTAATGTAGTTTCAATCATTTACTCTCAAACACAACAGATGATAGTTATACTTCAAAATCTTACAGAAAACAGTTTGGCTGCACAAAGGGTGTAATAAATTGTCCTAGTAACATTCAGGTAACTTCAGATACTGAAATTAAATTGTTATATGTTGAAAAAAAAAAAAAATACACAAACTGCGCCCAAAGTACAGGAAGGACACAGAATTAGTAATAATGACCAGAGAACACTCCAATATGAACTTACAGAGTTCCATTATATCAATTATTCCCCATGCCACTTAAGTATGGAGAGATTCCTCAAAATTAGAGACATACACTTGTTAAATCCATCTTCAAGGGGAAATGTAATAGGACATACAGACCCATAAATGTATTTTCTTGTTGTGGAAAAATAATGAAGGTTACTTTGGATAAATTGTTGCCAGAATTGGGATGGCTGGGATATATCAGCATGCATATGATGAACATAGATTATAAACCATCTGTAGCATGCTGTTCTATACGAATATAAATAATAACAGCTATAAATGAAAAGTTATGCTATGATGTAATTTATATAGACTTAATTTCAGTCTTTGATAGGGTCATACACAAAAAAATAAATAAAATAGAACAACTAGGTATTGATGTAATCTTGATAAGATGGATAGCTACACGGCTTACAAAAAGGACATGGCAAGTATCATACAGTTATTGCGATCTATATCACTTTGTCGAATCCCACATCAGTGAACACCTCTTCGTTGAATACCTATTGATCGAAGCTCCTAATCAGCGAACAGACAAAGTGATATAGACCCCAGTTACTGAACAGGTAAAATTCTAGGTTACAGTCAGGGTTGTCCCACAGGACACTGTCCTAGGCCTTTTCTTGTTTAGGCTGCATTTTTCATATCTATCTTTTTCATATGAGGTGTTCCCCATCTGTATACAGATGACTTGAAAATGGGTAACTTGATTACATGTGTTACATGCCCTAACTAAATCAATCATTTGGGATCAGGAGAATAATATGCTGATAAATACATCAAAAACTAAGTATAAGAGATTTGGGAGACAAACTGAAGGGTAAATATTTAATATAGCATAGAGTGATTGCAGATTCATTTAAGGACTTGGGTATATGTATAGCTCAACCTTTGAGTTTTTCTAATCATATCAATAAAATGATTGATTGCTATAAAAATTATGGGTTGTATAAAACGCTTTAAAAAGTCTTGGAAATCAAAAATGATGAAATCATTGTTTGTAACTTGCATTAAACCCAAACTAGAGTATGGAAATGTTATAAATAAGCATGCGTAAAATCAGAAAGAGTGCAGCAGAAATATACCAAGGATATCAACAGATGTGAAAACTGAAGTTATGAATGATTAAAATACCTGAACTTGTACAATGCCTCAGATATTAAAGAGGATATGTTACTCGGGTATACAAGGCATTTAAAAACAACTACCTCTCAGAATGTTTGAGGTTATCAAAAAGCAGTCGAGAATGAGTAGACAAACTATGTAGAAGATTATATAGAAATGAGAGCTATACTAACTGGTTCTCTGACAGAGTAGCTGACTCAATGATCAGACTATCAAATTATATGAAAACAAGCACAAGTTTAGATGGATAGATTCTTATTACAGGAATGACTGTTTTGGTATACAGGCAGGATATGAGGGCATTATTGACAGTGCCTAAAATATCTGTATTTATGTAACAGTCTATATTTCCTAGGGGGCACGGGTAATGGATAAAGGGTAGTTCTCCTTAAACTATAACAGTGGATTTAAATTGAAAATATGCTGAAGAAAGGCAAACCCCACTGGAAACAGGATGGGATAAAAAAAAGTGGAAAAACTTCCAAAAATGGAGAAATAAAGAAGCTAGAAGTTCATCAGGACACCAATTACAAACACTCAAAATAAAAAAAGAACGGCTACTCCCCCCCCACACACACACACAGAATTGTAAACCTTTTGCCTTAAACTCTATCTGGTACATTGAAGATACTTTTTGTATCAAAGCCTGAATGCAACAAAAGATACCTTTATAGGAATGGGACAGAAGATGGACTATGTTATGTAGCCTATGAAAATTTTACATGTCAGGCTATCCTAACCCATTTGGCCTTAGTTTTGTATTACTCAGGATAGATGTCCTCTTGCCAATACATTTTACTTTCACTACAGAAGGATACAGCTCTGAAGCAACAGATGAGATTGAAAAGTTAGGCACAGTGAATGCTAGATCAGTGCAGCAAAAAGGCAACTGAAAAAAGGCATACAGCTGGTCTTCTACAACTATGCTGCTTTATAATGGCAGCAGTGCCAGAACGCAACCAAGTACCCTAGCGGACGTCTAAGGGCTGATATCATGACCAAAGTATGACGCCTGCATCCAGAGGAAGTGCCAAACAATGTACATACATACTAAAACATTTATACGCCTCATCTGTTCTCTGTGTACTCTGGAGAGATGTATGCTATCGAATGGCTGAGCATGAAATGTATAGATTTGTACTAAAAAATTCAATACGACTTTACACATAAATTGTACAATAATGATGAATGTTCTTTACAGATGTAACTTTAGCATGCCGCAAATAGTGCATACTTTACTTGACATGGTGACCAAAAGTCATATTTTTATTTCATACATAGACACGTATACACGTTTTATTACATACATATGTATATGCATGCACACACACACACACACACACACACACACACACACACACACACACACACACACACAAAATCATACAAGTTAAAATTTTCTGCAGCAATAATCCCAATTATGCATGTTTTATTTCATGGGCTGATTACAATAGAAGCAGAGCAAAAAGATTTTCTTCAGCATATGTTTTTTGAATCTACATTTCAAGTTAGTCTGATTACAATGGAAAGTACAGTTGTGTACACTTACCATAAATGTAGATGTTCGAGTGTATTCATTGTTGCAGTCATCACATTTGGGTTATCTGCTTGTAGTAGTCCTCAGTCGGCCTGGTTATCATAATCTTGGGTCCTGCATCGGTTGCTGTCTCATCTTCCAGGACGTCAGGTAGTCAGGGGTATAAAGCATGCAGCCGACGCCATTACATAAGTTTTTCTTGCTCCAGATGTCAGGTGCCCCCCTAACGGGAAGCAATTAATTATAAATATGCAAGGTTACACCTCCAACAACAAAGCAAATACACTAAAAAGCTTTTAAGCATAGTAAAAGAGAATAGAGGTATAGCCAAAAGAAGTCAGAGTGCTGGAGGGAGGGTAACCAGGACTGCAACAGTGAATACACTTGAACATCTACATTTATGGTAAGTGTACACAACTGTACTATGTTCTTCATGTTTCACTGTTGCAGTCATCATTTGGATAGATTCCCAAAGCAAAGGATGGGAGGAGGAATTTAGATAGCATAAGGACCAGCTATAAGTCCCTGCAAGACTGCAGCGGCAAAACCAGCTCTGGATTTAGAGAAACTAGGCAAATGGTAATGCTTGGTGAAAGTATGTACAGAACTCCAGGTAGCAGCTTCTTTACATGTCCCTGGTAGGGACACCTCTGAGAAAGGCTGCAGAGGTAGATACAGCTCTGGTTGAGTGTGGTCTTATCCCCTGTGGGATAGGTTTTCCATGGTGCTTATAGCAGAAATGGATGCAATGGCCTATCCATTTACAAATGGTTTGCTTTGAAATGGCCTTCCCCTCTGCTCCTGCAGCAAATGCCACCAGCAGTTGTTCAGATTTCCTTTGAGGTTTAGTCCTGTCCAAGTAAAATCTAAGTTGCATGTGCACATCAAAGGAGTGCAGTATCCGTTCTCCTTTGTTCTGTGGATTAGAAAATATGGTTGGCAAATGAATGGACTGATTACAAGCCACACTGGATACCACCTTGGGCATGAAGGAGGGGTCGGTCCTGAGGGACACCCTGTCTGCATGAAAGATAATGAAAGGCTCCACTGCCATAAGGGCCTGTAATTCAGATACCCTTCTTGCTGAAGTGCTTGCTAAAAGGAAGGCTGTTTTCCAAGAAAGGAATTTCAACTCTGCACTTGCAGCTGGCTCAAAAGGAGGTAGAGTGAGTTTTTCCAATACAAAGTTAAGGTCCCAGGCTGGAGTTGGGGCTCTCCTGGGTAGCCCCTCTGAGGAACTGCTTGGGTAGTGGATGAGAGAAGAGGGGTGGTTCTGTGTTGTAATGAGCTGAAATGGCTGAGGCATGAATTGTGATGGAGAAAAGAAATGCCCTTGTGAAGCATCTCAGTTAAGTATTGAAGAATCTGAGGTAAATTGGGCACTTCTGTGCCCATCCCTTGAGTTTGGTTCCAGGAACAGAATATTTTCCACTTTTCAGCATAAGATTTTCTAGTACTAGGCCTCCTTGCCTCCAAAATGACATCCAACACTTGTTTACTGAGGGATGGTAATGGAGAGGTCAAGCAATTAGCCAGGCTGCCAGGTTCAGGGTTTGAAGCGGAGGATGCAGAATCTGGCCCTCCTGCTGGGACAGCAGGGTAGGGGTCTGAGGCAGGTGCCATGGTGCCAGCAGTGACACACTGCACAAGAGGGGGTACCAGTGTTGGCATGGCCAGTCTGGTGCAATTAGTATCGTCCTTGGTTTGTCCTGTTTGATCTTTAGTATTACTTTGGAGAGGAGAGGCAGAGGAGGAAAGGCATAAACTGATAGATTTTTCCAGTTGAAGGACAGGGCATCCACTTTCCAAGCTTGTTGGTGGGGAATCCTTGTGCAGAATTTGTCCAACTGGTAGTTCTGGGGGGAGGCAAACAGGTCTATATCTGGGCTCCCTCATTTGTTTATCAACATGTTGAAAGTCTTTGGTTCCAGTTTCCACTCGTGTGGGTCCATGAGATTTCTGCTTAGTTCATCTGCCAGTGTATTTAGCTTTCCTGGCAGGAATTGAGCCTGTAAATGCACTTGGTAGCAAAATACTGCGTTCCACAGAGCCATGGTTAGTCTGCAGAGGGGTATGAATGGGTCCCCCCTGCTTGTTTATGCACCACATAACACTAGTGTTGTCCATCCTTACCATTAATTGTCCTGGACGAATGTGGTCCTTGAAGGCTGTCAGAGCATTCTGTATAGCTAACATTTCTTTTTGATTGATATGCAGGTGAATTTGACTTGGGTTCCATTTGCCCTGAATGCTTTTCCCTGACAGGTGAGCCCCCCATGCCCTGAATGCTCTTCCCTGACAGGTGAGCCCCCCATGCATAATCTGTCTGTTGTTAGGGTTTGGGCGGCAGGGGGTAGAGTGAATGGTAGTCCCTTGTTTTGGTGGCATGCCTCTGCCCACCAAAGGAATGCTAACTGTAGGCAAGGTATAACAGGAATCATTGCTTCTAGATCCTGAGAATGTTGACACCATAGGCTTTTTAGATACTATTGTAGTTTCCTCATATGCAGTCTTGCATATGGAATTAAGAGAATGCAGGGGGCTATGAACCCCAAGGCTTGCAGTATTTGCCTTGTAGATAGCAGGGTTTTTGTGGCCATTAGTTTGAAGTAAGCTGACAAATGAATTTGTTTCTCTGGCATGAGGAAAGCCATCTGGGAAGTTGTGTTCAAGCTTGCTCCCAGGAATATAATTTGTTGACAGGGTACAAGATGTGATTTATTTTCGTTTATGGTGTACCCCAGACAAGTTAGCAACTTTTGTACAAACGCCAGATGATTCAAAAGTATGTCATGGCTTTCTGCCTGAATTAGACAATCGTCTAGGTATGGGTATATCTGAATATTTCTTTGCCTGCAAAATGCAATGACTGGAACTAGACACTTTGTGAATACCCTGGGCGCAGTAGATAAGCCAAAGGACAGTGCAGAGAACTGATAGTGCATGTAGCCTGCTTTGAAGCGTAGGTATCTTCTGCAAGATTCCCTGATTGGGATGTGCATGTAGGCTTCCTTTAAATCCAGTGTTGCCAACCAGGCATCCTTGCCTAGCATAGGAAGCAACTGGTGAAGAGTTAGCATCTTGAATTTTGGGATCACCAAAAAGGTGTTTAGGATAGAAAGGTCCAGGATAGGACGCCATTCGTTGTCTTTTCTGGGTACCAGGAAAAGTCTTGAGTAGAAACCCTGTCTCTTCTTCTTCTGGTACAGTTTGAATAGCCCTTGAGCTTAATAGAGAGAGTACTTGCTTTTGAGCCTCTGCCCACTGATTTGGGGGTAGATCTGGTCAACCGTTTGGGGTTGGTAACATGTGGAAGTGAAATCTGTATCCTTGGGAAAGTATGTTTAAAACCCATTTGTCCTGGGTAATTAGTTCCCAGTTTTTTGTCTGCAGAACAATCTTTCCCCCCTAAAGGAGCAGTCAGTTGAGAAAGGCTTGGAAGTTTTAAAGTTAAGTCATTGAGACAGTTTACCATAGGGGGGAGTTTTACTACTCCCTGACTTGGAAGTGGGAGCCCCCCCCACTGCTTAGTCCTGTGCCTTCCTTGGGACTGAAGCCTGGGTGTTCTGCTGGTTCTGGGTTTGGACTGAGAAGGCCAGGAAGAGGCAGGAAAGGACCAATTCTTAGAGGGCCAATGCCTACTAAATCTTGGAAGCTGTACCTGTAGAAAATCTTTAACAGTTTGTATATATTTAGCTTTTCCTCTATCTCTTTAAGTACTACTTCTGCTTTGTTGCCAAACAGGCGGTCCTGATTTAAGGGAGCATCCAGCAATTTAGCGTTAACATGATCTGGCAAAGATTGCTCCTTAAGCCAAGCATGCCTTCTAAGTACAGAACCGGTGACAGCAGCTATGCAAGATGCCTCTAGTGAATCAAAACCACATTGCAAAGTATGTTTTCCAACTTGTTCAGCAAATGCATTAAATCCTGTAAATCCTTATTTTCAGCACAGTCAGCAATCAACATAATTTTCTGTTTAAGCAATCCAATAATATGCTGCTGATACCTTAACATATGAAACTGGTAGTTTAAGGCCCTAATGGCCAAGGCTGCAGAAGTGTATACCTTCTTACCCCATCTATCCAGCACCCTGGAATCTCTATCAGAGGGGGTAGGATTTTTGGCAGAAGTAGCCTTAATGCCCTTGGGTCCCTGTGAAATGGTCTCAGGAGCCACAGTAGGATTTTTAAAAAGGAACTTGTGAGAGTCAGGAACCCTGTAATATCTATCATATTTTCTGGGAGCAGGAGGTAAAGAGTCAGGGGCCAAGCTAGATTCTGAAAAGGCATCAACAATGTCCAGTACAGGGGGGATAGCTAAAGGCCTGTGTTGGGGCAGGAGTAAGAAATCCCTAAGCCTCTTTTTAGAATCAGAGTAATCCTGGCTTTCCCAGCGGAAATGCTTCCTAAGAATATGCAAAGTTTCACCAAAAGAGAAATCCTCTGGCGGGGAAGCAGATGGAATAGAGTCCTTTGCATCAGAATCCTCATAGGTAGATAAGGCTAAATCCTGGTCATCAGAGGAAACAGAAATTTCAGAACCCTGATCAGAAGTATCATAGGCAAATTCAGTCCTAGGTCTAGAGGGGGAAGGTTGGCTTCTCCTGATTAAAGTAATAAAAGTCTTAAGCCATTCTTATCATTTGATTTTTAGGCATAGAGGCCTGACCATATGGTCAGGGCATCGGTTTTCTAGACATGGTTCGAGCTTTAGGCCTTGAAGAAGAAGATGGTGTCGGTTTAAAATGCAAGTCAGTAGGCCTGAATACACCCTCAGAAGCCGGTGCCTGCACAGCGGCTCCGGACCCATCCAAGGTAGAGACATCTGCAGGTTCCACAGTTGAAGCATATCGCGGCATACCGGACACCGAATGAGTCTCAGTAGAGGCCTGCAAATCTGAAGTAGCGAGTATCAGGGGCTGCGAAAGCACCTCACTGAGTACCAGCGAACTGGCGACTAGCTTAGGAGAAGCATCGTCGGCAGCTTTGGACCTAGGCGGCCTGTCTCTGTCTTTATCTTTGCGTTTTTTCGGAATGTCGGTAGTTGGATTGCTTACCGAAGACATATCTGGATAATTGAACCGAGTACCAAAATATTCAGAAGCATAAATATACCGACGACAAATAGTTCGCTGTTTAAATGAGGCACAAAACCGACAGCGAGGTACATCGTGGTCAGGGCCTAGGCAAGGAATACAGTAAGAATGAAAATCTTTATGAGGTAATTTGCTTTCCACATGAAATACAATTATTGACTTTCACTGACATCGGTTTAGAGCAAGAAAAAAGTTTCCCCAACGGGGTACTTAGCTTTAGTTGAAGATTTCAGTTCTGAAACACAAAAACGAAAATTTAAGGAGTCGGCCGACCGGCTCTTGGAACTGCTTCTGCTTCGGGCACCGCACGGCAAGAAAGACGTATGTAATGGCATCTGCTGCATTCTTTATACCCCTGACTACCTGACGTCATGGAAGATGACACAGCAACCGACGCAGGACCAAAGACTTTGATAATCAGGCCGACTGAGAGCTACTGCAAGCAGATAACCCAAATGTGATGACTGCAACAGTGAAACATGAAGAACATCAATTAATTAATCTGAAAGTACCCTTACAAGCTGCAGTGTCCTTACAAGGCAAGCAGGGCACTGTGAAATTACTGCCAGTACAATAATGAAGCAATCTGAATAGAAATAAAGCAAAACAAAAGGACCAACACAGGAAAATACAGCTTGGTCCACCCAGTCTATCCTAAGTGGAAGATTAAACACTCAAAACGTTTATCAGAACTGCTTCATGTCTGGCTCAGGCACTCCTGACCCTCAACATTTTTTTGACCTACAGAGCACACACAGACACACAGACACACACACACACACACACACACACACACACACACACACACACACACACACACACACACACACACGTGTATACAAACACATGAACACAAAAAAAACATTGTTTAACAAAGACAATTTACAAATCACAAAAATTACCTCTTTTGCATATGTGTGTAAATAAACACTGGCACACCCCCCCTCTTAAGACAGAAAAGAAACACTGCTCAGTTGCAAATTTGTCTCAAAAGCAGGACAGTAAGTTTTCCTGACATGTGTGTGAAAGTTCACCTATGAGTTCCCAGAGCCCAGTGAAAGATGTGCTCTCTTTCTGCAAATGATGCCTTTCCATTGAACAGTGTCTGAGATCTAATTCTGTTATGTTTCACTTTTTCATCATAAACACTGCATGTCTGTGTCAGGGAAACAGCTGTTTCCCATCATCAGCTGCCTGCCAGCCTTCTGTCAGCGCACAACAGCTGAAAGGTTAATAATGTTAACACGCCCCTTACTTGAGTGTAAACAAGCATTTTCTCTTCCAAGTTTTCAAAGGCAGGTATGTTGGGATGCATGCACAAGTACACGCAAACACACACGCACACACGTGCCACATGACCAAATGTGAACTAAGCAAAACAATGAAAGCATTTTTTTTTAATCAAAGCATGACACGTCAATTCTTTAAACAAACAAGTTGTGAAGCACATAACATGACAACTTAGAAAAAGACTACTGTTTCGTCCTGGAATACTATGCCCAGCAGGATACAGAAAAACAACAAAGCATGAATTATGTATTGCTCTGTTTGGAGAGAGTATGTGTGTGTGTGTATATATATATATATATATATATATATATATATATATATTTTTTTTTTTAAAACACAACACTGAAAAATATGTTACTGCTGACGAGAAGAATTATGTTATTATACAGATTAAAACAGAATGTCAACTGAAGGCTCCATTTTTTTCCTACCCTTTTGCTTTTCCAACATAGTGAATGGGGACAACTGTGGTCATTTTTTAAGCAAGACAAGCCTAGAAATAAATACAAATTACAGCCTCAGAGATAGATATGTATTTTCTACCCTAAAGTATAAAACACTGAATTACACATCTGAAAATGAGAATTTCACTCATACGTTAATTTAAATACCTGCACTGGAGATCAAATTTTCTATTAATGTTGTTTATCTTACAAAAGTCTCAGCTTTAACTAACAAACTTAGTTTAATACAATCACTCACTCCATATGCATGTACGTACACACACACACACACACACACACACACACACACGGCAAACTGCAAAGTCACAACGCTGCACTTCCTTAAACATGACTTTTCTGATTACTCTTGTAGATGTATGCTTTTGTCTCAAATGGACTGTACATGCACATCATTTATGATCTGTGCTCCACATAAGCATTTCACCCAGATCACCACAATTCTTTCAGTCTTCTTTTAGGTTTATGATTCTTCAGTTAACAGTGGATACTTTCTTTTGTGCTTACCCTTGTCAGGCAAATTCCAATTGCCACTGGGCACAGCAAGTGTCTTTACATGTGACCCTAACCCTAACAGATACCATCAACTGTGTTCAGTCTGCATCTGGTTCATCAGCACAACAAAGCGTCGTATGACAAAGGTCTCGGGAAGTTTTTTTTATGCTGCCTGAAAAGTCGTATTATGTTGAGGCCAAGCAGCACGACTCCGATCCCTTCTGTTCCACTGCTTCTTTCTCTAAATGTACTACTCGCATTCTCATACCTCCAAAACGAAACAGGTTGGATTTAAAAACATTCTATTTGCTCTACATGACAAATTCAAAGGCTTCAGTAAACATTCAAAACCCTCTGGAATTGTACGCATGCAGTCTTCTACAACATCGAATGACCCAGAATTTCTTAGGCATTCTTACCTGAAGTTGACAGTGGGGCACCCTCTGGAATCTGTCAAACTTCCCTTTTGAACCAAAATTACTGACTAGGGATCCTGCTGGAATCCAGCCCTCTTGCCCCTTTGCTCTTGTTAAATATTCTCTGAAGCCCCCCCTCCACCAGTGAACTAGGACTTTTTTGTGGTTGCCATTACCCAACTTGAAGTTCAGTCCCCTTCATCCCTCTCAGCCTCTCAGTGCAAGAAATCTGGAGAAAGCCTAAAATAATTGGGAGGGGGACACAAAAATAGGACACATTTTAAATATTGATCTTAAAAAACTTAGAAAGTTGCTAGAATAACTGGCTTTGTGCTAGCATTTTCTGAAGGATATCAAGTCTAAAATACAAATGCATGTCATTATATAGTGACTTCAGGTCTTAACGATTTGCCAAAAAAACATAAATTTTATGAGGAGCAGATCAGAAATATCAGGCAAAAATCTGGACATTTTGTAAAAAATCTGGAAAGTAGAGAGTTATGGACCTTTTCTAGGCGATTGATCCCTGTCCCCTTAGTTTTGGGGCCTTGGTAGGCTTCTGCTATTTTTTTAGCTGTTGTCTGCTTTTGCTTGAGTGCTACTGAACTGGGCACAGCCCTCTAGCACCTGTATAGACAGACAGACTTTTCTGTCCCATGCAAATTGCAGTCCACATTAGGAAACAGGAACAATACTAGACAAGTGATCACAGTGCCCATAAGAAGCCTAACCATGTATACATTTACACATTCTTAAATACTTGTAAATGGTAAAAATAAATGTTAATAATGACCACTTCCAAAATCAGGCAGGGCTGTACATTAGTGGGGTAAGAATCAAATCAACCCCTGCTACTGTATGCAATGTATTTCTTCCAGACATTACAAGAGCAAATTAAAATTAGCATTCAAAGCCAAGGATACTCATAAATCCTTCCTTAACTACAAAGTTCATAGATTCATAGGTCAGTACTACGCTAACTGCCCTTGTGGGTGATTTTAAGCCTAGCCAATTACCCCATTTGAGAATCAAACCCTACACCTTCTGTTTTAAGGTAAACACCTTCACTATTATGATAACCTCCAGCCCCTACAAAAATAATCAGCCCTGCCAAGTCTCGAACCCAGGACCCTGTACACTACAGTCAGAGCAATGTACCACTACACCATTAAAAAAACACATGAACACTATTATAAATTAGTTCAGAGCATTACTCATTCTAACCTTAAAGATATTGCTAATATACTTGCAGATAAATTTAGTGCCAACATCACACTGGAAACAGCCACCGAAGTTTCAAAGATTCCCAGTGTTCTTTCCTCTTCCCAATATTTTTATGGAACATCTTTGAGCTGCACTCTCCAAAGCCAAAGGTACCACCATTATGGGTCAGACAATACTCTTGGCAGCTTAAACAATAGCAACAAATTCCCTCAATGAACCCTTCCTAAAACCTTTTTAACTTGAGCACAGCCACAGGATATCTTCCAGAGACACTGGAAATGGCTACTTAAGGTCTCTCCATAAATGAAGGGGGGGTCTCCCTCAGATCCTGGGAACTATAAATCCATCAGTCTAACAAGACTAAATATACAAAGCTAAGGAATTTATTTTATTCATACTTTATGTACTTAGGACACAGGAATAATTCTAGGTAGATGAAGGGACCATAAGAGGTCTAGCCATATGCATATTTAAACACACTTAAAATGTCTTGCCACCTTATGCAATTATATATCTATATTATATACATTTCATAAGCTCCAGTATAAAAACAAATCGTATTGCTCTAGACCTGCAACAATATGATTTTGTTAAAAGGAGATCATGGCATACCTACATAAAAGGTAACTGAAGCTATAGACAGTGGCCATGCAGTCCTTACAAAATACCTGGAGCTGGTTAAGGTCTTTCTCAGGATTCCAATGTTTGAGCTATAAATAAACAAGCCTAAATATTGACTTTTGGTTCCATGACTGTCGAAAACCGTAGCATTCCATGCTAGCTCCCAGAGCAGTTGACTAAAGTTACATTTTGCTGCAACAGTAATCTCTCAAATCTTAATTTCTAGACACAGACTGGCTTTTTAAAATTAAGTGAAAGGCACGCCACCTTAAACCAATGGAGAAACCTAAATTAATCTCAATAATTTGTGACTGCAAAATGCAGACACCAAATCCACCAAGACCAAACTTTACACAAGCAATGGAGATCAGCCTGAAGACACTCCTCCAGGCACTAAAGTGTTAAAGGAATCTCCTACAAAAGAAATAGCACAGCCAATGGAATCAAGCAACTTACTCTTTTCTATGAACTCTTCACAGACCACATTATAAACACAGATGCAGCAGATTAAGCATGCAGTAAGTGGTATAACAGATCATGCGAGTCAGCTGGAAGCAACGTCTCAGGACTTATCCCTCTGTTTAGCTGAACGTGAACATCAAGTACATTTCTTGGAGGAATGCACAAATAAACTTGCTGATAAAGCAGATCAGGAGAATAGTGGAAGGTGAAATAACTTGCACATCATAAGCGTTCAGAAAGGTGCTGAACAGAAGGATACTATCTGTTTTGTGCATGCATGGATTCCACCTCTAAATTAATGCTGAAAAGGGCACATAGCTCCCTCACTCTACCATGGGTCCAATGTGCCCCACCAGCACCGCTCCTAGTTACAGTGAGATTTCTGCCTTTTCAGCAGAAGGAGAACGTTTGAAGGATCACATGGAAGAAAAAAGCCATTTAATATATGGGGAGGAGGATGGTTTTTGATAACGACTACTCCAAGGCTGTGCTAGCAAACCGGAAACAATGGCTCCCTTTCATTAAATGAAACTACTTAGAGAAAAATGCACAAAAATGGCTCGTTGCATCCTGCACATCTCAGAATTAATCATTCAGATTGAGATTTATTTTATTTATTTGTCTTTGTTTACTGGGAAAGTCTGACTGGGTAGTACCCATTTTCAGCAGAGGCCCGGGGAAAAAAACTCCATTTGCTTACATTGCATTATACCAAGTTCCAGTCAAACACAGAATAGTTGCATTTCTATTTACAATTATACACAAGCAGTAGTTACATTTATACATTCTAAAATTTTACAATGATGCAAGTTACTAAAGAGAAAACCCACAAGCAACTTAGTGGATCGCACATGCAGCAGTCATGTATAAAAACTGTTTTGTCATTTCACTGAGAGGTTGCGTGTATTCTGTTTAAGGACAATATTTGGAGAGTATTGCACTGTAAACACAAAATCTCTACCTTGAGATATGCATATGGAAGTCCAGGAATGGCTAAGATGTTGTTTAAGCAGTGGTTTAAAGCTACTGAGTTTGTCAGAGAGTTGTATTTGTGTAGGGATACTAATTCAGAGTTTAGGAATGTATTGGGAGTACAGGGAGTCTCCTGCAACATTATTGGACTACTATTAAAATCTAGTTATTTGAGATGCAGTTCCTTTTTAAGGGGCATACTTACACGTGATATTCCAGACAATGTGCAGTGGTCTAATCTGATCAAACAGGCTCATTCTAAGAACGATCCAACTTCAATTTCACCAGGGCTGAAAAGGTCTAAAACATCAGAAGTGGTGGCTATAGAGTGTTAGCTGATATTAATATGGATTGTGGATGCATTTATTGTATAACCTGATGGCCCACTTCAAATTAGTGGACAATAAATGAGTATTATCTATTCAGAATCACGCTTGTCAGCCTTCAGTTGAACTAGAAGTGTAAAAGCAGATTAAATGTTGTACGACCCTTTTCTAACTAGGTAATTTACATTATTCTTCTTCTGCAAGGAATGTTGTATGTTAAATTTCCAGCAAATGTATATTTTCTTTTCTTCTAAGTCTCAGCATAAAAAGGATCAATCTATAATCAGATTCTTGGATTCCTACAATGCTAGACATACAACTGTTTCTTAGTTTTCCTATCCACTTTGAAGACTTTGATAGGAGGGTAGCTGGGATTCATGGACTCACATAGGGAGTCTTCAGCAGATCATGTATACAGTTACTTATGATTTATATGTTACTTCATTTTGTATATTAGATTGTCGTCTTTTATCCCACAAATTCTCTTATTTAATTGCAACTGCGACAGAACTGCTCCTAAGATGCAATCTAGATTGCTACAAAGTATTAAGACACTGCGCCTCACTGCCCAATACTCTTTTGGTGCTACAGTTTGGCTTACTTAATGGATTAAAAGCCAGGGACTTCTGTACCCTATATGCGAAATTTACTTATTGTAAACATCAATGGGATTAATTCTGCCATCCAGCGAGCTAGGATGCACACATGGTTAAAGGCACATCTCCCTGACTGCCTTGCACTCCAGGAAACACAGCTAAATGTTATGGAAAACAAGCTTTCCACCTGGGGGTATGATATTTTTGCAACCTCTAAATACCCAACTAAGAATAGGAGAGATGTTGCATTGTTAGTTAAAAAGGGTTTACCTGGGGTTAGAGTCATGAACCTTTTTCCCTACCAGGGGTGAGCTAGCTGAGGCAGTGTTCCATACAGGACATCACTTAACTTCACCCAGCTATGGTGATTAAACACACTAGATCACTTTTTAGCTGTATACAAAATATAATCAGGAGAGCATTTATCCTTATAATGTGACTTCAGTTGTCTTGCCTCCCTAAGAGAAACCACTGTCTGTAAACCCCTGTGCTTCTCAGCACTAGCTAAGTTAATTAACGGATGGGCACAGGACTTCTCTTTAATAGATTTGGAACTGACCACTACTCAGAATGCAAACATCAGTACACACACACTGCTCTCCCTACTTCAACACTTTTAGTAGAATATACAGGATTTACATGAATAGAGTGCTGCTTGATGCACATGCAGAGTTCCACATTTCCCTCTACCCATACTCTGACCATGACGTTGACCGTGAAGCTTTGAATCCTGGAGGTTACTATTATATTATGCCAGAAGGTCAATTTTCCCTAAGTTTTTGCAAGATATTACCCAAGAACAAGAGGAAAGTGAATCCTTTATTCACATATTATGGGACTTTATACATGCAAGGCTAAGGGCCTGGGCCACAGGGATATAAAAAACTTGGCAGAAAGACATAGTAACACTGCAAGAAGAGTATTGGCTACTAGCCTCCAAATATGTCCCTTATAGATCTCCCCCAGATAGGAAGTGTTTCAAAGAGCTTAGGAATAAGATTCAGACCATCATAAATCATAAAACAGAGATAGCAATGGACAAACTTTGCATTCAGTACTATGAAGTCTCTCTCTCTCTCCAGGCCTATACCAGGTTAGCAAGGAAGTGCATAGCCTCTAGAAACACTTCCATCTTTCACATGAAGGGGGGACTCCAAAGGGGTATCTCTCTCAGTCCCACAGGTGGTTGAGCTTTTTTCTGTTCCTATTTCCAACCACTGTACAAGGACATTGATCCAACATCCCTTTGGAATCCACTAACTTAACCCAAAAAGTGAACAAGGTATTCTTCACACTGCCAACACACTTGCACTCAGAACAGTCCTACCAAACTCCCTTCATAAAAAGATGAATTTTTTGTTTCCATTCAACAATTAAAAACAAACAAATCTCCATGCTCAGACTGTCTTCAACTGGAAGTATACAAACATCTTGCCTTATCAGCTTTTAAAAATTACCGACAAGTAGTCTTAGCATTACCCATAACCTACTTCGTACTACCTCTTGGAAGCAATGTCTCATAGTTACCTTACCCAAACCTGGAAAAGACTCCACACAACTTAATTATAGGAAGGTTTCCCTTCTGAACATGGACAGGAAGATATATATGGCCATGAGGGCAACACGCTTCCCAAATTAATCTAACCTCAACCCTTCAGCTCTATGAGAGGGAGTGATTCTTGATACAACTCACATCATGCTGGCCAGTGGATAGAGCAAAATAAGGCCACAAATGCTCCAAAGGCATTATCATCAGTAGATGCTGAGAAGACATTTGACGACATCAAATGGGCCCATCTTTTTCAGGTCCCACATGCCTTCTTATTCTCCTACTGATCTTTCTGACGACACTGCAATCTACAACCATTGTAATTTGCTTAGGACATACATATTACACTCCTTCACAAAATCAAAGAGAGTTCGTCAAGGCTGCTATTTAATTTAGCCCTTGAGCCTTTAGCTGAAGCACTTAGAACTAAAATGGCCTTAGCATCCGCTCATTTTCCATTGGCATGCACTTCAGGGGAATTGTCTATGCTGATGGTCTTTTAATCTTTCTTCCTTGTCCTGATATAACCCTTCCACTCTGCTGGGCAGCTCTTAAAGACTGCCAGCACATTGCAGGATATAAAGTAAGCCTCAAATGGAAAACACAAACCAGGAGCCACACATACAAACAATCCAAAAACTGAAGGTACTAAAGACACCAACGAGAAGTTTAAAAATGTATTAGTAATGAGCCAACAAGATTAAGCACTTTTGTAAGTCTATAACCAAGTCTTCATCAGAATCTAAAAGTTCAACAAACCCTACATTATTTAAATAGTAAAATATCACATAACCACCACATCAATTAACAACAAAAGCAATTTTGTTAACCCTATGTTGTCAAGTACAAAAGAGAGTAGTTGTTAGAACACAAGGTGCAGAGTTTACACTTTATATGATTTTAAACGCAATGCACTACTGATTGAAATACATTCCTTAAGGCCAGGGGGCACACAAGCATTCAACCTTAGTTGCCACATCATTTCTCTGCATTCAATAAGATCTTCTCATGGCCCTCCCCTCATATTCTGAGGTACAAAATCCAATCCAAAAAATAAAAAAGAACGATCAGGGTGCGTTTCCACATGCTTGTATAAAGAGTTTTTAACATTCTTGTACCCAATATCTAGATTGTGCTCGTAAATATGCTCTTTAAATTTCTGTTTGTTTTTTTCTCACATAACGCCACATATACTAAAACTAGTGAATTACAAGTGCAGTGAAATGAAGTAACCAACTTATGGGTCCCTACCACTAGTGCGTTACCCTCAAAAATAAATTTACATTGGTTGCAGTGTCCATACTTGTAGTTTCCCCACCTCTTGGCTGAATTTGGAGCCAGTTTTTCACTGCCTTCCAACAATTTTTTCATGTTCTTCCCTGTCCTATATACTATATATGGCCCATCACCAAACTTCTGTAAATCCTTCCCATAACAAGAAAATATTTTCCAGTTCTTACATAGTTATGTTACCAATTGCATCAATGTCCACAGTAAGTTGTGACAAATGCCTTGCCATAATTTTTAGTATTGTTACCTGCAGCTTATCTGTCATTAACATCCTCTATAATCTGAGTAGTGGAACCCCTAAAAAGAGGGAGGATGGTACCTTCTAACCTTTTAGTGCTAACCTCACTAAGAATACCCTCTTGCCTGGAACATGTCAATAAGTTTGTTACTTGCTCAAACATGTTGTCATCAGAAATCATTTTAGCCAGATGAATAAATTGTTCCTTTACCACTCCTTTCTTAACATGCCAAGGGAGGCAACTTGTAGAATGCAAGAGGGAATTTGAATAGTGGGGTTTCCTATAAATGTTAGTAGTAAGCCTCTCCTTAACATGGTCTTTGGCTATTAGCATATCTAGGTAACTAATGCTTTCAGTGCAGTAGGAATAAGTACATTTCAAAAACAGGATAGTGGAATTCAAATAGTTTACCAAGTCAGTTGCTGCTTCTTCATTCATTTCCCCTGCTAGAAAAATATCATCCAAAAATATGGCATAGATTTTTAATGCCTGTATTTTTTGGGTTACTCTGTATGCACTGTTTTTCCCACTGCACCATAATTACATTAGCATACAGGGGGGCGCAAACCACATTTTCAGCTTAAAATATTGTCCTTCAATATAAACAAAGTTTTAGTCTAAAATTATTTCCATTGATGTGACTAAAACTTCAGCAGCTGCTCTTTTGGGCGATTAGGTGGTGGTATGCTAGGGGAAGGAGAATCCTTAACTGGCTGAGTGGCAGGAATGGACTACAGCTTCTCCAGCTCAAGTTGATACTTCCTGTCTGTAAAGACCAACAGCTTAAAAGGAGGTACAAACAGAAGACTGCTCAGAAATTTGAGCTTCCTCAAGGTACTTCAAACACTTGGAATGGCGATCCTGAAGGAAAAGTTTTCACCCTACATGCACAATTTTTTTTTTTTTAACTTGGACTCTGATTCATTGTTGTCCACAGTACACCAATGGCATCAAAACAGCCACAGCCAAAAAAGAACAGAAAGAAGAAAAAAAAAAATCAAACAGACTAATGCATAGCTGCCAAAATTAACACTCCCACCAATTCTAAGGTATACTGTTATTCACTGAATGAAAACTAATAAGACCAGTAATAGTTCCTGACAAAAATGGTGTCAAAGTAGCAGAAAAATAGAGGGAAACATAGTCAGACAGACCTGCACCAGACACTTACAAACTGTTCAGTTCTATTTAAAAAAAAAAACACAGGTGCATGCACACCTGTGCACTCATACAGGCAATGCACCAATATACAAACTGCTGATAAAGAAAGCTACAAAAATAGCAAGGGGTAAAACTAGAATAAAAAAAGGTAGCCTGGGAGTTGCTCTCTAAAAGGAAGGCGGCATTCTACATAGCTACATAGATCTGGAGATGGAGAATTTTTTTTTCCCCCCAATAAGATTATTATTATTTACTGCTCAGGAACATACAAAACACTAACTGATATTTGAGTGAAACAGCAAAAGTACAGGTGTGGTTCCAAAAAAGTTTCTAAAAAAAAAAAATGAACACTAATAAAAAACAAAAACGGAAGAAAACACTAAACACACTATATACAACAGTGCTACCAAGCTATACAGACAAAGGAACCAGAGCGTCTCATAAAAACCCATGGAATATCATGAGCGGAGGGGTAAGGGAAAAGTGTAATCGTGGACAATACGCAAAGAGAGCAGGAAAAAAGAGATGAATGGACGAGTCTGAGTGTAAATACAAGATCTAGTGCATCGTCAACTCTACCTAATCCCCTAGAATATGCTCAAAAATGAGTTCATAAAACTTCTGGTAGCAGGCTTGTTTGTTCATATTTCTTATAATCATTTTTTTGAGAGGCAATATATTCCTAAATCCACTCCAAGAAAGTTTGGGGTGGTCAAGCCAACTTTTTGTTATATATTTTGCAAGGTTTTTGTGCTAGCATACAGTTCAGCAAGCTCCTGCCTGATGCCCTGCAGAGTTCTACAGCAGCAGAGATACAAAAGAGAGACTTTGGAGTGATTAAGTAACATTTTTCTGCATTTTCTTGCTGCCTTTAGCTAATTCCGCCTAAAACGCAGATTTTCTAGAGTTTCTGTGACTTAAAAAGCTTGTTTCAGCTACATATTCTACTTATTTTACTGCCTGCACTTTAACAAAGTTGTTTTTGTGTTTAAATTACCTGCTTAACTGTTGTAGGCTACACACTCAAGTGTGATGGCCATTTCTGTGCATTTAAAAAGTGTTTTTTTGATTGCATCTGCTTTATTTTCTGAAAAAGACAAAAAAATATACTTGTTTTCCCACCTTTCTAAGCTAGTGCAGTCCAGTTTTCAGGTTAGTGCTGAATTCAGGGCTGTGTTACAAGTTTCTGTGTTTGCCCATACCTTACTTGGAGAGAAGGAAGTTTCTCTGTTCACTGAGAAAGGGAGCTTTGAGCAGCCTATCTGTCCCTGGAGGAGTGGTTTCAGCCCAGAAATTAGTAGTTTATTGGCCATTTTGGGCTAATTTCTATGTCTTTCATTTCCCTGCTATAAAACCCGCATTTGCAAGGTTGTGCACGCCGGGTAGGTAGGGTACAACTATTCCCGGCTCCACAAAGGCTACTCTTCAATTTTTCCCTTGGAACTAGACAAACTTTCAATTTAAGCACTCAAACCATTCACTTTTCATTCCGGCACTTGCTCAAAACTCATAGCAAGCACTAATAAACCTTAGCACTAGACCCCCCTATACTGTAGAGAAGGACAAGGCTCTCTATTCGACCTTACCAGCCAATCAGTAAAACAGTTCACTGTACCTATCCAGGCATGTACAAAGGGCAGTTTAATGTGTACTCTCCGGTCCAACTGGTGAATCTGGTCATTTTGAGGCAATGTTACAATTGCCTCATGTACACAAACAACTCTCTCCTCCTTCCACCAAACACTAATACATGCGAGAGATGCAATTATACAGCCAAACTGGAGGCTAAGCTCTCTCAACCAAAGACTGGACCAGGCAGTCAAGAGGAGAAGGGAATTACTTGCATCACACCACCAGTCTCACATAGACCTATGAAACCAGCACCAGCAAAAAACACACAAATACATGAAAACATACTCGGAGGCTCTAAATAAAAATCTGCAGAAGCAACAGAGACCTCCAAAGCAGACATCCGAGCAACCTCCACCCTCCAACACAAACCATGAAACACATACTTCACAAAACCAGTGTGCCACACAATCACAGCCCTTAAGGCAAAATAACATACCCAACACATTAGTAATAGGTGACTCTATAGTCAGGCACACTGACGTCCCACTCAATAGGCTGAACAAGGAGAAGGTTACTGTTAGCTGCTTGTCGGGTGCCAGGATCCGCCACATAACACAAGCACTCAGGTCACTCCAGAACAAGTACAAACCTGACTCTGTCATTGTCCATGTTAGTGTGAATGACCTGAGCCGTATATCCCTGGACTACATGAAAAGAGACATGAAGGAGCTCTCTGATCACGTACCCCAGGTCGGTATGACCCTGACCCTGAGCAGCATCCTGCCCTCACCAAGAATAATACCACGGTATAGAGAAAAAGTTATCAATTTCAACAATTGGTTAAGCTTCTGGAGTCATTCAAAGGGGATCCTGTGTCTGTCAGCCTGGGATGACATGCTCGACAAGCCACGCTGCTTTGCTAGAGATGGCTTGCACCTGTCACCTTTAGGCTTTCGAATACTGGCCAAGGCACTTGCCACCCCCATAGTGCCTTTTTTAGGCAGGGTTCAAAAGACAAACCAACCGCCATAACTAGCACAAGTAACAAAAAACTGAGGGTAATGCTACTCAATGCCAGAAGTGTAAACCTCAAAATGCACGCACTCGAGGCAATCCTCAGTATGGAGAAAAATCGATATATGTGCAGTAACAGAAACCTAGCTTAAGGCTCCAGAGAGCACCCCAGCACTACCAGGCTACAACTCATACCATACATTTCGGCCACAAAACCCAGACCAAAACACAAAAGACGGGGGAGTATCCATATTCATCAAGGATACCCACACCTCCAGGTTAGTGGCACAGCACGATGCTTCAGAGATCATCCACGTGCAACAATGGGCAAAACTGCTATTCAAATTACAGCTTGCTACAGATCACTCACCATGTCCCAGTACCCCCACTCCGCATTCCTGGAAACACTGGGAAACAAAGGTCCTAACAAACACCCTGATATTGGGTGATTTCAATTACCCAAACATTACCTGGGAGAACTACTCAAGCACAAACTCCATTGCCCAACATTTCCTAGAATTTATAAACTCAAATGCTCTGGATCAACTGGTCAACATATTTGACCTGGTCATCATCAACATCGGCGACAGGTGTTCCACACCGGACGTAAACCCCTCGATGGTTAGATCTGACCATAAACTAATCACTCTGGATATCCACATTCTGCCACCCCCCCCCCCCCCCCCGTCAAAGAAACCACTGTGAAAAACTTTTCAAAAGCAAACTTCACATTATTTAAGACTGAGGTGGGAAGTTTCAAAGCCCCCATGCTAAAGGATAACGCTGTCCAAGCTGCAAAATCCTTTACTAATGCACTCTACGGGCACCTACAAGAATGCATGGATCGTGCTATTCCAAACAAAACCAAGACTCACTCCTCCAAGAAAAGGAAACCAGTATGCTGGACCCCTGTCATAAACAAGCTATACAGTAGAAGGAGGAAACTAGTACAGAAAAGAGTAAAATCTCAACAAGGGAAGACATCCCTGATCAGTATCAGCAAGAAACTACGATCCCTCATAAAATCATCCAAGGCTAGCTTCGAAAGAAAAATTGCCAAGGACTCCAAAGATAACCACAAGGCATTCTTTAGCTATGTCAAGAATCTAAGTGGCAATTCTCAGATCTGCTCAGAGTTAGTGCAGAATGGCACAAAATACACTGAACCGACCGATATAGCCAACATCCTGGCAGACAAGTTCAGTGCAAACTGCACCCCCCTCTCACCCCCAAAAGGGCCCATAACTATACCAGAAGAATGTAATGCCCCTGAAATCACACAGACACTCAGGTTGAAACAGCCCTCTCCAAAGCCAAAAACACAGCATCAATGGGACCAGACGGTGTACCAGGCTGCGTCCTACACGAGCTCAAAGATGAACCAACCCCTCACCTAAACACACTGTTTAAACTCGGCCTCTCCACAGGCTATGTGCCCAGAGAGTGGTGCACAGCAATGGTTATTCCATTCCACAAAGGTGGAACCACAACGGACCCCGGGAATTATTACCTTATAAGCCTGACTAGCTTGGTCTGCAAAGTTATGGAGCGCATCATCATGGATCTCATTAACAGAGACATTGGAAACCTCCAAACACTGGAACCTACCCAGTTCGGCTTTGTTAAGGGCAGATTATGCCTCTTAAATCTGGTGGACTTCTTTGAGACAGTTACCAAGGCTATAGATGAGGGAAAATTGGTCCACACAGCCTACCTAGACCTTCCAAAGGCCTTCGACACCATGCCCCACTCAGGTATTATAGACAAGCTCACCAGCCTGAACATAAACCCCTATGTCACGAGATGGGTTACCAACTGGCTCACAGGCAGAACCCACATGGTAAGAATTGTGGGAGCTAGGTCTGACTCTAAAACGGTTACAAGTGGTGTTCCCCAGGGCTCAGTCCTAGGACCCCTCCTATCCAGCATATACTTCTCAGAGGTACAGGCAAGCACAGGAGGACTATGGCTGACCAAGTTCACAGACTACTGCAAACTAGGGGCTATAACTGACCCTCCGGCTGACACAGACATCCTCCATAAGGGTCTCACTGAGACAGATACCTGGTGTCAAAACCATGGCCTCAAGCTAAATGCCAAAAAGTGCATAGTCATCCCCTTTGGAAAAAACGAAGTACCCACAAACTACCACATAGGTGGTAGCCCCCTAAATACGGAAGACGAAATAAGGGATCTGGGGACCCAAGTAGATAGAAACCTCTCCTTTGACAATCACATTGCCAAAGTGGTTAGAAAAACCTTCTATGTGGCCCACCTAATCACAAAAGAGTTTGTATCCAGATCGAAAGAGGTCATTGGGCCCCTCTAAGCATCACTCATCAGACCCATCATAGAGTACAATGCCCCATTTGGGATGTATCTTACAAGACACCTGTAACAATTGGAAAGACCACAGAAGTACCTCACCAAGAGGATCGCTGGCCTCAAGCAGATGCCCTATGCAGCTTTAGTGAATAAACTCCAGCTGTACTTGGTTGCATACCGCCTACTCACAGGTGATCTCTGCCTGACATACAAGGCCATGTCCAACCCAGAATTGATGAACATGCTCCACGTAAAGAAAACCATATCCCCTCGAGCCACATGCTCCAGGGATCTAAACCTCACCAGAACAATACATAGGACGTGCTGGAGGGATAGATTCCTGTCCCAGAGACTTCCCATGCTCTGGAACAAGATTCCAATCTACATTAGGCAGAGCTCCTCGCTAGCCCTCTTCAAGAGAAACCTTGATAAGTGGATGGGAAACCATGTTTACTGCAGGGATCACTTCAGTGGCTCTGCTGGAGAGAGGCACAGGGAACTAGTCTAAGTGGGCGGTGAAAGCCAACACATTCCAGCTAGGCTTATAAATGCCTTCGGGCAGATAGCCTAGTACCTACCTATGAACCTATAAGAACTTTATTAGCATGCAGAGAGTAATTAAGACATGAAATTTTAATTTAGAAAGCTTAAAGTCTGTGATACGAAGAATAGCTACTTCCCATGTTAGGGACTATTTATGGTGCCCCTTTTTTTCTAAGCGTACTTTTAGTGACCACAAGTTATGTGCATATTTGCAAAACCACAGGATGTGTAGGAGATCAGCCTGGGGAAATGAGCAAGCTGGGGAGATCTTAGTGTCACACCTATTTAAAATGGAGGGAGTATAATAGGTGTTATTACTGATCTTTAATTGGGTGTAAACAAGTTTTTTAAATGAACTTAGCTTAATGGTTGATTCAATTGCTTTGAGTTTCTGTTGATCTGTGATTTCACACCCCTGTTGGCACCAATATTTAGAAAAAAACAATGAGGACTCATTTAATGGCATTAACCAATTTGTAGGCATTTTATAGCATTCTTTTTTGCTAGAGAGGCTATCCATGATACTGCCTAACATATTTATATTTTCTTCATTAATGGTTATTTTTTTGGTTAGTGTTGATGTGAGTTCTCTAATCTGTCATTGTACAATGGTGTATTTATTATTCACAGAAAAAGCATCTCATAGTTCTTGCAACGTTTTTTCTCTGTGTTTATAGATGTCCCATACTGTACAGTCTTTAATTAGAGAGTATTCAGAGAGATTTAATGGTTTATTATTAATTTTAATGTTAGGGTTCATATGGATAGGTTGGAGGAAAACTAAGGCCTTGTCTAGTTTGAAGGATTTGATAAGGTCTTGGAAGATTTTAACTCTCTGTTTAATGGTACTGTTTATCTTGATGTTCCTAACAATTATTGGAGATATGTAAGGGAGACCTTTGAGGTTTATATTACTGACAAGGATATGCTTGTGCCAGATTTTAACCCATGATGGTGCACAGATGTCTTTTATTGAGAAATTTGACATTAAAATGATTCTTTTGGCACAAATGATCGAGTAATATAGCCGAAAGTCAGGTAGGCTGAGACCCCCTTTCTCTTTGGGGAAAGACAGCTTGGGGTAGCTTATTCTAACAGATATGGGACTCAAAATAAATTTGGCCAATTGTTTATTAACCCTAAAGAAGTTGTTTGGGATGACAAAGTTTGAGCCATTAAAATGATATAGTTTAGGAAAGATATTCATCCTAATGATTGCTGCTTTAGACAGCATTGAGAGATTCAGCTGCTGCCATCTATGTAAATCTTGTGTAATATTTGTCCATAGTTTAAGTAAATTGTTCTGGTACATAGATAAGTGGTTATGCTTATATACTGCACCCAAGTATTTGAAGGAGTGAACTGTTTTAAAACTCATTTATTGATGTAGCTAATTTCCTTAGGTCTGTACTAGGGTGTTGAAAGTAAATATTACGATAATCTGTGAAAATGGATAAGGTTACATAGGTGCCTAAAATGTTAGGAATTGAATGGTAAGTTCTTTGTGAGATGTAGAGGAAGAAGGGCTCTATGTATAAATTAAATAGGTGAGGGGATACAGGGCAACCCTGCCGCATTCCATTGGTGATGATGTGGGTGCGTCTCGACAGTGTTTTATTAATGTAGAGGCATGTAAAAGAGTTGTTGTATAAGGATTTTATTAAACTGATGAATTATTGGGGATATTAACTTGGGATATAGCTGAGAATATAAAATTCCAGCTGCCAAATGTATTACAGGCATCTAATACTAGGGTACATCTTGTGTCCCTGTCATTTTTAGTGAGATTAATCACAGAATCCAAAGTTAAGGTATTGTCCCATGTATTTCTATTCCATTGTTAGGGGGATAAAATGAAGGGCATAACTTTTTTAAGTCTTTCTGCCAGTAGTGAAGATAGGATCTTAATGTCCACATTTATCAGGGATATCAGTCTGTAGTTATGCGGGTTAGAATTATCTAGGCTATTCTTGGGGATAAATACTTTTTAGAAAATTTAGATATTTGTTATACCCTTCAGTTTAATATAGTTGTATACTCTTAATAAAATAGAGGACAGTTTTTGGTTGTAGGTGTTATAAAAGTCTGGGGTATAACCGTCTGGGCCCAGGGCTTTACCTAGTTTTAAATTCTCTATTGTGTCAATTATTTCTTGCTAATTAAGTGGGGCCATGAGTAACTCTGATTTTCATTTAGTTTAGGGAAAGTAAGATTCTTAAAAAATACCTCAATTTCTCCCATAGGGGTTTGTTGCACTTCCATCCCGTATATCTCTGAACAGATCTGATGGAATATTTCTAGTATTTGCAGATCTGAATTGTAGATCTTATCTTGATATTGGAGTACTACTATTCTAGAGCCTTCCTGTTTATTTTCAATTATCCTTGCCAAAGCTTTAGACCGAACTTGTGCCCATTTGGAATATTTATCAATGGACCTTACTTCTTGACTAGAATAGTTATGTTTACATAGGTGAAAAGGTTGCAATTGAGTGGCATTAATTGATTTCTCAATGATAGGATTCTTATCCACTTGGAATCTTTTTTTCCAACTTCTCAAGTTAGGCCACTAGCTTATTTTCTTTTATTTTTGTCGCTTTTTTTATAGTGTGCAGCTTTCTGGATTAGTAAACTTCCACATTTTGTCTTGCAGGTTGCCTATTGGACATCAAATATATCCATGTCTCTAGGCTTTCATCTAATTCTGTTAGTATATCTAAAACCTCTTGGATCACATCTGGTTCGAGTAACAAGTTATTATTCAAAGACCAGTTGACCCCATTGATCCTTCTTGATGGAATGCCTGGTAGATTTAATTTCAAAGTTATTTTTGAATGATCAGATATATACCTGGGTTCAGATGAGTACTTAACTTCCCCTTTTAATATAGCCTTTGAAATAAGGAAGAAATCTAATCTTGACCAGGACTTGGGGCAGTTTGAGTAGTATGTATACATGTTACTATTTTCTAGGTCATCTCTGAAGGATATAGGATCAATAAGTGTTAGGTTTGACGCAAGTTTAGCTATGGCTGTCAACACTTGTATGCTTTGTGAGTTCGGTTTACTGATACGGTCCAGTCCCAGATCGATAACTGCATTCCAGTTGCCCCTACAATATAAAGGTGATCAGGGTATTTATATAACAAATTGTATTTCCAAAATAAAGTCTTGTTGTTTTTGACATGGGCCGTATGGATTTAGGAAAATAATCTTTTTCCCATCAATAGGCCCTAGGATTGTGAAAAAACACCATCTACCATATGGATCAGAGTTGTGTTCTATGACAGATTCATGAAATGATTTTTTTAATTAACATAGCCACTCCTTTAGAGTTAGCACTGTCCCCAGCTGCAATGATGGTTTTTATCCATCTCCCATTAATGTCCCCCCGCCAACCGTCATTCAGCATGTGTGCTTCTTGAATAAAGTACACATTCGCTTCTGATTTAAAAAAATTAGGTGCATCAACAATTTTTTCTTACTCTTATCTTGCAGGCCTCTCACATTCCATGACTCTATTGTCCACATTACAAGAATTTAGAATGACAGATATCTAGCGCCAAATTTGGTTTAAGGCATTTATATTTTTTTATAGCATCCAGTAATATTTTCTATATATAGATTAGAAGCAACATCTACTTTAGTAGCACTTAGCTATTTCAATCCTACCCCTGTGCCTAGCCACTTATCCTTATTTGAAAGAGCATGGAAAGGGAAGGTTACATCGTGAATCCAGAAAGAATAGAGTGTTGAAAAAGCAAGAGTGCAACCTGTAAAGATTATTCTAATTAACCATAAACTAATATACAATACTATCACTACTCCAAAATTGGTCATCCTATACCCTACTTACAATATCCACTAGCTTCCTAAGTGTATAGTTAGCCAGGACTGTATAAACTGTATATTTCATAATTGCAGTCTACTGATCTTATCTGCTGAATTAGGTATCATCACTAAGACTATTGACAAAATAGTATAGCAATGTAATAGCATTATACACAAAAAATGTAGCATACTATAGGGGACAGTGCAACATAATGAAACATATGAACACAATAACCATATCAGTTTGTTCTAGTCATTTACAACCAAATCCAAAGACTACTGACTCCAGCTAAAAGCCTTAAAAAGAGGGGAAAAAAATCTTAGTTTTTTTTTTTTTTTTTTAAAAAGAGGCCAGTGTCCATCATAGATGGCCATCTAGGTTTGTCCTTAAGAAAAAGATGTGTATTATATACAGCATATATCAAACATCAATAATAGGTACATCCTTTTAGTTTATCCAAAAGCAACAATATAATAACATACCAAGGAACCACACTATCTAATCTAGAAACAGCATTTAACTCCAAGTATCTTTCATTTCTCCCCCTTCTCTCTGACCTAGATATATAGGTCATTAGTGGTTAAGTTTGCAAAATAACAGCAACTCTGAGGAAGTTGGTTAAATCTGAGTAATATGGGATTACAACAAATTAAGGCTTCTGACTCTTCGAGAGGCGTCAGCTCTATTAAATAAATCTAGAGTTCAGTTCCTCAGATAATTAGCTAATAAAGGGCTTCATAGGATGAATAACTGTATCTTCAGGATGAAAACCATGACAGTGCCAGATCTTTCCAACTTGACATAACAGGCTTCCACATCAGTTCAAGCTTCAAATAGTAAATAATAATTGATTCAATGCAAAAGTAAGAATTCATCACATTTTTAAACACACTCATTAGTTCAGAGCATTGTTGACCTGACGCTTCTATTACTAGTTTAGCTCCAATTATTGCACTTGTGTTGACATTAACTTTGCAAGAAATAGAAGAGAACCCATACTACACCAGAACAAAATGAGCATCGCAGAATTAACAACCTGTTGTGTTAAAACACTATTAATATGATCCATACACGATCACAACTCCCGTGGCTATTATAGGCTGTACGGGTTATGAAATGATATGGAAGTCTGTCTAAGCAGGCCAGAAACTAGGATACACCATTCACTTGAGCAATCTGATTCATAACACATAACCAGCAATACATCAATCCAAAGCTATCCTTATTAGCGGACATCATCTCTAGAGGGTTTCACCTTGTATCCCTTGCTGCGAAGCCAAAACATGTCCATCAAGTGTAAATGGAAGGCTTGAGTAGTGATGATTTCCCTGTGTCAACATGTGGTTTGCGTCTTAGATCTTCTCAGCAGGCTGTAGTTACGCTGGTAATGAGAGGAGTCAGAGGGAAAGCACTTAATCATCTAGCAGGAAGTTGTTGCCCCTAAATGTCTCCTGCCAGCCAACATTCCGTGAAACATTCGTTCCTAGGTGGTCACATCCAGCTTATAGGTGTATTTCCGGTTTTTATTTTAAGGCAAATTCAAATGGATCGAGAGGTCTTAAAAAAACTAAATGCGATGGAGAATAGCAGATATCTCTGCTATTTTTATTTAAGGGGAACGTTGAACTACAGTACAGATTCATCACAGTTCCGTTGACTTACCGAAACATTTGATGAATGCTTCCTTTGCATTTTTAGGCGAGTCCACTTCATATTCAACGTTGTTATTATAGAAGATTAAAGAGTTCAGGTAATGCATCTGGAACTTGATCCTGCGTTTGATTAGATTTGTGCAGAATGGAGAAAGGGACTAGCACCTTTGCTTAATGGCTAATGGGAGATCCTGTGAGAAGGTAATCTTATGGCCATTCCAGATTACATGATTCTGTTTTTTGGCTGCCATCAAAATTCTTTGTGCATCTTGATAATTCAATAACAATGTATATTTGCCTTGGGAAAGTGAGATCTTGTCTCTTGTAGAGTGTTCGGTGGGCCCTTTCAATTATTATCTCACTGGTGTTTTCTCCGTGTTTACATAGGGCTTCAAATATCTGTTCGGTAATGTTTATCAACTGGTTATGTTCATACTTTTCTGGAAGTCCTCTTAGTATATTGTTTCGGCGTCTTCTAGCTTCCAGATCTACAAGTTTTTGCTGCATTTCAGTTAGGATAGTATTTTTGGGGCTCAGCTCTTCTTTCAGCTTTGCCAGCTGATATTCGTTAGCTTGAGTTGTCTTCAATCCGGTCCATTCTTTCTGTGGTTCTGTTAACTGTATTGCCAAAACTCGAGAGATGTTCGGAGAAACTTTGAACTGCTGTCTGCAGTGGTAAAGAGGCTTGTTTGAGTTCCTCCATGTGGATGTTACTTCAGGTTTCTGCTTTGCATTGGATTTATTTGATTCCTGCCATTGATTGTTTGATTTCTGTCTTTTGGATATGCCTTCCTTTTCGGGGAAGCTATCGCCAATAGTTTGATTTTGGTAGTCTGTGTCTCCATGTTTTCCATTTCCTTTGACATTTTTTTCAAATGCTTTGCGAATTTCAGTTTCAGGATTCAAACTGGAGTGATGGTGCCTCTAGGCCTGTAGCTTACACATGGTGAGGAGTCCCAGAGTGTTCAGTAGTAAATAGATCATTTTTAATTGACAGAAATAGTTGCAGTCAGCAGTTGTTTTAAGCATAAGCTCATTCTAATTGCAATGTCATGGATTTTAACTCAGTTTTGATGAACTTGGTTAGGAGCTTCATGGAAAGGGTGCTTACTGGACGTCCACCATCTTGGATTCCACTGGAGATGTAGAGCTTATACTAAGAGAATCATGGATGAAGGGAAGGGCTTTGACAGCCTGGGAAATTTCTCTCAGCTGAGCTAAATCTTGCCAGTTTTACTCCTTCCAAT